>NC_046154.1:133713166-134013166 GCF_011064425.1 Rattus rattus | reverse complement strand
TTCAGTTGCATTTTTATTTACATTTTAAATACTATTCCACTTCTCAGTTTCCTCTCCAGAAACCTGCTATCCCATCTACCCTCACCCCCTTCTATGAAGGTGCTCTCTCACCCACCCACTCACTCCCTCCCATCTGCCCATCCTGATATTCCCCTACACCAGGGCATCCATCCTTGATAGGACCAAGGGCCTTTCCTTCTACTGGTGCCTGACAAGGCCATCCTCTGCTCTATAACAGGCTCCTGTCACCATGCACGCACATCTTGGCATCAGCAATAGTGTCTGGGTTTGGTGACTGTATATGGGATGGATCCCCAGTGGGGCAGGCTCTGGATGGCCTTTCAGTCTCTGCTCCACGTTTACGGTTTTTTACCTTAAGTTCTTTCTTGAGAAAATGTCAGTTACCAGTGCTGCTGAGACAACATTTTAGATGGAGTGCAGATACTAGGAAGCTTGAGTTTGGGTCGAGTGGTCAAAATAAAACTTAAACAGGCACGAGGGGCGTGGAACAGGCTTCTCTGTGGATGCCTTGTCTAACAGAGGCAACTTGTCTCTGGGTAATGATAATGCAGAGAAGACATTTTCCAGTACTATGGCAGCCTCTGGTGGCTGACAGGCTACAGTGCACTACATGGCTCAGGAAACCCCAGCCGCTGTTTACTTGGAGGCGAAGATGGAAACACTCTGGGCCCACTGTCACTGTTCTTTGTCACACTGCAAATTGGAAAAACAAACTGCAAATGGGGGCCTGGAAGGGGGTGTGCTAAGTAAGACAAGCATTTGTAAAAATGTACCTTGCAGGGAGGTATTAATGCCTGCAAAGGGGAATATTAATAAGCAGAAGCAGGTTCAGTCAGGGAAAGCAGCTGCTGTTTAGCTAACAAGAAAATTCACTCCCTGCGCTGTGCCCCATTGCTGGGTAACACTGTGGCCTGTCCTTCCAGTCAGGACTCTGGGTGGTTTGCCCAGGCAGTCATTCCCTCTGTGGCACAGACAGCAATGATGCCAGTGATGCAGGTACCTTCTGCAGACGCCTGCTGCTGTTCCTCCCACACCTTGTCTGGATCCCCTGTTCTACTGTGAGGGAACTCCATACTCCTGCAGTTTCAGGATCTCTGTCCAGTTGCCTCAGAGCTTCTCACGTGACCTCACCTCATTCTCACCTCAGCAGAAGAGAGTATACTAAAAAAACTGTGGG
Organism: Rattus rattus; assembly: GCF_011064425.1. Classification (NCBI taxonomy): domain Eukaryota; kingdom Metazoa; phylum Chordata; class Mammalia; order Rodentia; family Muridae; genus Rattus; species Rattus rattus. The sequence continues at coordinate 134,011,968 of NC_046154.1, read as the reverse complement.
ATGTCTGTGAAAGGTGAGACATCTTCACAAGATCAAGAGACCTTGATCCTGGGCTGGGAAGCAAGACAATCTCTTGATATAGAAATGGAGAGGGAACCAAAGACAATCCATAACTCTAAGTTGAATAATTGTTTTAACAAATTCTCAAAAAAACCCTCCAAAATTAATGTAAAAATTCACAATTATTTTGTATGTGTTTATATGCATGTGTGAGTGTGTAAATAGAGGCTAGAGGACAACCTTGGGTGTTCTTCCTCAGAAGCTATGAGCCTTGTATGTTTGCCTGAGAAAAACTCAATGACTGGAAGGTAGGCCAACCTTGCAAGCATGAAGTCACATGATGCCCAGAATCCAAGCAAAAAGGCCACACATGCTGGCACAGGCTTGTTGCTAGGCAGAGACACAGATCTCTGGGACTAGCAAGCCAGCCAGTCTAGGCTACGTGAAGAGCTCCAGGTCAGTGAAAATGCTGTCTTAAAAAAACCAGAAGAAATGGCATCTAGGTTTTCCTCTGGCCTAGACATTCATAGATGTTTGCTTCCATACATGCATGCATGCACTTGTGTGTGTACAGACAGACAGACACAATCATACACAACTTCCTCACATACACACTCATGTGCATGCATGCAATTACTGAGGCTAGGAATGGTTGAAGGTATGTTTAAGACAGACAAGTTACCGGAAGCCAAAAGGCAGGCTTCTTCCCAGGCACCTTGTCTTTGATAAGGCACTGTGGCTGTCACTGAAGGGGGTCATGTTCCACCTCCCATCAGTTAGTGCTTCTGCTTCTCACCTAGAAACTGCTGTCTCTCTGACCGTCGCTTCAAGCTCAGCTTCACCAGGTCTGTCGGGGCATCAGGCAGGCTGGCCGCTTCCTGGTAGGTCTCAATGGCCCTGCGCAGAACCTCATTGCTTCTCTGCTTCTCTGCCAAGTCATCTTCACACTAGAGGCAGCCCCCAGACAGATCAATGTTCCATTACCTCAGTGCTTGTCATTTCCCCCAGAGATTCAGTGACAGTGAACTTTTAGATGTGCTTTTTAAAAAGATCATTGACCTTTTCTTTATCGAATGTTACAAACAAAAGAAAGCAGGACAACTGTTGTTTCAATAACAGGAAGAAAAGTCTGTTGCTAGATCACAGATGAGAAAGAAGACTATAAGATCAAAACAATACTTTGTAGGGTTGATGGGGATGGACACAATAACATATGAGAACACTGGACATACAGGGCTCTAATCTATGGTCTGTTTTTCAATTTGTGCGCCAAGTTACTCATTCATTTCACTCATTAATTAATTCATTTAACAGCTCTTTTCAGGGGTCAGATCACTCTACCCATGTGTCACCCTAACTCAAAAGATCAGGATGAGATCTTTCCTCATTGTGCTTTGATTTAGGAAGGGACAAAATGACAAATACAAACAAAGGTGCTGTGCATAGAAACAGCAGACCGATGCATGGTGAGTGCAGAATGGGGAAATTAATGGTCTAATTGAGACAATTGGGGGAGTCTGCAAGAAGGGCCAGAGTGTGAGGCTACAGGAAAGGTCTCTGAAGGCAGAGAGAAAAGGATGGGCTGAGGCTTTCTAACACAGTAAGGAACAGAGGAAAGGCTGCAAGAATGGGAAGGCGGGGAGGGGAGGAGGAGGTGACAGTGTCATCGGGTGATTCAGGCCTGGCAAACCATTGAGGATTCTGAACTACTCCATGATGAGAAAGATGAGGGTTTTTTACACTTCTAGTATCTTGAAGGGAGCCAAGGGATTGTGTTAGCAACAGTACTGAGGACAGGCTGAGAGATGGGCAGAAGTGGGGAAGCCAGGTAAGAAGCCAGGCATGGACGACAGTTGCTTGGGCTAATGCACCTGTGATGAGTGGTAAGATAAGATTCTAGATTCATCTTGATGGTCAGGGCCAAGAGATCCACAGACGCTTTGAGTTTAGTATCAGAGACAGAAAGAGAGAAGATGACTTCAGGTATGAGTGCCTACCTGGCTGAAGTGTCATCCCCTGAGAATGAGAACATAGGACAAAGGCAGGTCTTGGGAAGGCATGGGAACAGGAGTTCAGTCTTTGGTACTCTAAACCAAATGCCAAGTGGAGAAGAACACTCAGAAGGTGCATTTCTGGGTGTGGAGTTTGGGGAAAAGTTGGTGTGAAGGACACGCACGTGGAAGTTGTCAAGGACGGAAGTGATATTTAAAGTTGGCAAGCTAGAAGAGTCATGAATGTAGACTGGGAGATGTCCAAGTCAGGCTAAGACAGTTTTAACAGAAGAGAAGTATGCTGCACGTAGCCACCAAGTCGGACAAGAGAATGACACTGAGGAGAGAACGTAATGGCTTTGTGGAGCCTTGATGGCCCTGCCATCGTTGTTTCCATGGAATTGTTGAACACATGCATCAAACTGGAGCAGCGTCAAGGGAATATGGGAAGGATGAGGAAGAGCTAGTTTTAACAGGAGGCAGGACATGTGGGTGCAGGTAGAGGGGGATGGGAGCCCAGGGAAGTCTTACAGATAAGATAGTGCATCAGGTTTCTCAGGAGATACGAAATACCCAGCAGAAAGGAAGGCCTAACGGCAAAAGAGAGCGCACAAACATAAGAAGCGGTCCAGTAGGTGAGAGGGGAAGGGGACAGGACAGTTCTGCCAATGGATGGATGCAAGGTATCAGGACAACTGTGTGAGAGGGCAGAGTCTCTGGATGCCTTTATTTTCCTAACAACATACCCCCAAATTTATAACTTGAAACTGAGAATTGGGAATGAGACACCAGAGACAGAAAAATAGGGGGGATGTGTAAGATGGCCCTCAGTAGCCCATCAGACTTTACAGACTTTCACTTAAAGGAAAATAATAGCAGCTCCATGCTGAAAGTAGTCTATGAAATTTTTAATCAGGATACATAAATGTGATCACGATTTAACATAAACTGTGTGCTGGGTTAATGTATAAAGTCTGAGGACTTTGGTGAGAAAAAAATCCTCATGTCTCTTCCCTCAGGTGACAAATAATTTGTAAAAACCAACACCAGTTGATAAAGTTTTTTGTTTTTATTTTTTGTGAGAAAGTTCTCCTCAGAAAATAGCACATTTATAAAGTAACAACATGTTAACGTGCACTCATTACAATAAGGATGGCAAGGGCTCAGTGGAACCACTGAAGAGATGTGGGTTCATAAGGAAGAAAAATTAATGACAAAATTTCATCCTTGCTTGATAGAAATACTCCTCAGACCCCTCAACTACTCTTTGGAATACACAGTAGACTCACGGAGCAGATCCAGCTCCCAGGGCAGGGAGTCCCATGTCAACAATCCATTCTGACCGCACAGCCATCCACCAGCTACTCACAGTCAGCTTTTCCGCTTAACTATCTGCCTTTTGGTTCTAGAGAGTTAACTTCCAAGACCATGAATACTGATAGATGACGGAACAGAAACAATGTCCCTGAGCTGAGTGAACCCTTGCCACTCGGAGCCTGCAGAGCTACCCAACAGACCTGAAGACGCTGTGGGATTAGCGGAAGGACAATGCCGCCCTCAAGGATCCTTAGAGTCAGGCATCAAATCTCTTAATGTCAGATTGGAAAAAGGGGAAGACGTGTAACTCATGTGCCCAGGCCATCTCTGCCACACAACCTTTTGTGGATGGACTAATTCACTCAAACTTCCTAGGGGACATGTCACTTTGTACCTCAGAGCCACTAATGGCTTGTGAAAGATAATGGGGTGAAGTCATAATTTAAGACTTTTGTGTTCCAGAAAAACACACGTGGCTTTGATAAGAAAGAAATGCTCCAATTACCCTAGATGCACAGAACACATGAAACTCAAGTGACCAAAATAATTTAAAAAGGGGAACTTTTGGGGATAGTTTAGAACAGAGGCTATTTCAGAGAACCCATTGCCACCCAATTAGACAAGATGGATTTTCAAAAAGAAGTGCAGGCCGACATTAATAATGATGCAGAGACATAGACAGAATACAGCAAATACATGGAAAATATGAACATTGTAAGAGCTTGAAGGGGCTCGAGACCCCATTTTATTTGACTGATTTGGGGGGAAAAATGGGGGAGGATGGGGACCACTTAGTATCTGGGGATGAATAACAATCTAAATGAAAAATACCCAAGTGCAAAGATGAAAAGAAAAAAAAAGACTTTTTGTGTTCACTTTTAGAAACTGCTGATTTTCAAAAAGATACATTAATAATGATGCAGTCAGTGCTACTGGAAAATATAGACATTGTAGTTTTATTTGATTTGGTGCTGACCACTTAGTATCTGTTGAGAAACTGCAAAGAGATTGGTTAATCTGCTAACTGAGAGTGGGAAAGTCACAATTTCTCCTTAAGAAAAATGTGTCTACTTTTACTTTTAAAAACTCCGATAAATTTAGTTTCCTTTAAATTACTCGATTAAAATTTAATTTATCATGCTTAAGTTTTTTTATGCCACATTAGTGTTAATATCAATAACATCTGTGGCATAATGGCTTAGAAATTAAAAAAATACTGCCCGAGGCCCACATCTCAAATTCCTCCTGTGAAAGAAGGCTGCACCTACAGAGATCAACGCATTCCAGAGGCTCCTGGAACCATGATTCAAATCACATACGGAGAAAACTTGGAAAGTACAAAACACTTTTTTTCCATAATTAGTATTTGCACAACCATTTTCTCTCCTGTCAGTGGGCTTTCTGTAGTCAAAGGTCTTGATATTAGTGACAAGGCACATCACTTGCTTGGACATTCTGGATCTTAGCTATGAAGTTTCCAAAGGTTGGAGGAATATTAATGTACCAATTAGTTTACCAAAACCACACAGTTGCTAAGCAGTAAACCTGGTAGGTACCAAGGACAAGGGACATTTATTTGTATTAATTGTCTTACAAATTTAATTTATGTAAATTTAATTAATGAAAATTTGATGAATTAGTCTCCAATGGGATAAAAAAATAATCTGAGCATCCTTCTTTAGTTCAGAGCAAGGCCCACTGTTTCCCTGCAGATGTTTTACTACCTGTGAGGGTCACACACAAGGGAATGCCATCTGCTTCTCCTTGCTTCACTAACTTTTGTAATGCTCTCACATTGCTTCCCTGTGGCTGGTCATCTCCTTCTACCCCTAGGAGGAATGCTGGAGCTTTACACCTTGACAGATTTATTTACCAGCTCTGGCTTTACTCTGAGTTCCAAATTCCATAAACCCAGTGGTCTCCTTGATGGAGCCACATGGCTATCTAAAAAACATTACAACTGCAAACTTCACATCAAAAGCAGACTGCCAGTTCCATCCTCTCTTCAAACCCGTTATCCCACTTGGTCAGTTAGCTGGCATTATCTTCTCCTCAGCTATTCCCAATAAACCAGGAGTCACTGGTCAACTCTTTTCCTGTGACCCTTGCATCTAGAGTTCTTTCAAATCTATCTCTGCCCTTGTCCCCCTCCATGGCCAACTCACAGTCCACACATGCTACCAGCTCTCATGCATACCACATTGCGACTGCCCCCTACTTTCTGTGCCTCTGATTCTATTCTCACAGCCCATTTCCAACTGGCAATGAAGGCAATCTTTACAAAAGTCACCTGCACATGTAATACCCTGCAAAGGCTTCCTCAGACACCGAGAAGAAGAGCTGTGAGGTGCCGCTAGGACCCTGTCTGCCCTATGCTCCCAGCCTGCCTCTCTTTCGGTTCAGCTTTCTGATGCCAAGATAGTTGCCCCGAGTGATGACCTTTGTCTATCTGTTCCCTCTACCTGGACAGCGCCTTGCATAACCCTGACACATCTCAGCTACTATCTCCTGTCACTGTAACTCATATCACCTGCGACCAAAGCTCTTAATAAGTGTGCTCTTAGAACCTGCTGCCTTCTTCCTTCGCCTACAGCATGCATTAATAGGCAATATGACCTAATATGTTTATACAGTTTCAATATCTGAAGATTTAACAATATATTCATTTAGAAAAACTTCAAATATTATCTTCCTGGTGACCCTTTCTCGATCATGGTAACCCCTCACATATCCCCATTTCCCTTCATTCTAACGGTCACCACTTGCAAGTCTATGCCTGGTACTTCCTTGCTCTATCCAACCTCTTTCCTTCACAGTAGAGCTTCGTGAGTACATTTTTGCCAAGGAACGTATTGCTAATACCCAGCAGAGCCTGACGCACCATGGACTTTTTCTACATTTCCTTAGAGTAAGTAGTCCTCGGGTGTTCCTCCTGTTACCTTGGAAACATTTTAAAATTGACCATGTTTTATAACAGTCAGCACCTCCAGAACATTTCTAGGGCTTGCTATCTGAGAGAGGGCAAAACAGCAAACAAGCCTTTATATGCAATCCATGCAGCCCAGGGCCTGGCCTCCTCTCCGGCCCCACAGCATAGGAAGTCACATCCTCTGCCTTCGTCATGCCAGGGCCAGATGCTCATCAACTAGAAGCCATTGTTGTGGCCCAGCTTGCTAGTGTTGTTCAGTGCTGGGCTGAACACTCCACTTCCCTTACTTTTCTCATGGAAAGCACCCAAAGGACCATGTTAAACCTCCTTTCAGGGTTTGCCTTCCGTTCCTGCCATCTTCCCTGTGTCAGTGTCCAGGGAGCCGCTTCCCATCTTTAGGTCAGGAATAGACTAAACCATTTTATGTTGATCCATTTCTGTATCCTCTTTTGTGATCCTTTGTGACTATCAAACAAACACACACCACACACGGCTGGCACAGGTGGGTTCATGAAGTTGCAGGCAAGTGTGGCAAGCCTTGTGACGGGAGTTGAAAGATGACAAAACACAGCATAGGAGGTGACAGGGAAAGAAAGGAGAAGGGAGGTGGCTGGTAAGACATGAGTCACATCAAAGAAACTGTTGGGAAACAAAGCGCTGTCCACGCCACATTTCAAAAGGTCTCTCCAAGGCAGAATTTATACTCTTCAGTCACACAGTGGAAGTCTAAAAGCTCCAAAGAGCCTGAAATCAAAACCACGAGGAAATTCAAACAGAAGGGAGATGTGCTGATACAGGACTAAAGGCAAGATGAGTCACCTGGATGTCATGGGACCACTCAGCATACAGCACTGAAAACAGCCCTAGCTAAATTGGCACCCCCCACCCCAGGATGTACGTATATACCTGGGAAACTGACTATCTAGAAATTATAAGAGGAACCGATTTCTAAAAAGCAAACACAAAAGAGTGAATGATCTGATTCTATAGGACACGTGAAGGACAGAACAGTATTGTGATTTCGGACGGCCCAGGGTACCTGTGCTTTGCCGTATCTTGCTCGAGGGCTCTGAGGGTACTTTCGAACCAATTCTTCAAATGCACTCACTGCTTCTTCGATTTTACCCTGTTAGGTAGGCACAACTGCATAAATACAACGCCACTGAATAAAGATAATTCTGTTTTGTTGTTTAATAAGTTGCCAAAGAACTGTTTAGTGCTACACAGAGTAGCCCACTTACAAACAAGCAAACCAAAAACCAAGCTATGTTAAGTGACAAACATAAAACTGTAATGAGTGTTACAATCTTAATTTTTAAAATGATGTGTGCTGATAATGATGAAAAATGAATTTTCTTGAATATAATCATGTTTTTCTCAATCTACAGAGTCCCCGCATGCTTTCGTAGTGAGGGTGTCTAAGTTATATGTGGGGGCAAACACTTCTAGCAGCAGGATGCCTTGCAGCGGGATGCCTGTCTTGGGCCTGTCAGAGGCAAGGAGACATCACCATAGCTTCCAAGTGTCTGGAAAGCAGAAAGAATGAACAACGAGTCTGTGAGGGCCACTTGGCCATCGCACTGCGCTCTGGTGGACGTCAGGGTTGATTTGACTCGTCCGGCTGAGTGGAACACAGGCTGCCTCTGTGGCGTGCATGAGCTCTTAAGTGCCTTCTCTATGGTTCTTTAAAAATAAATAGCATCCATTTCCTACGGGGGGATGTAACAGATTACTGCAAATTTCCTGACTGGAGAAATGAAGGCTGAAACTGGGTTTGTGATGTTGGAATCAAGGTGTCAGAAAGAAAGGCTCCAGGGGAGATTCTTCAAGCCAAGCCAGCTCCCATCGCTGTCAGCATTCCTTGGCCTGTGGCTACACTGCTCTAATCTCTTCCATCTCTACATGGGTCTTTCTTTGTATCTCGCTGTCTTTACCTCTGTCTGGATCAAATCTCTGTTTACCTTTCTGGAAATGACACATTAGAGTCCTTTCCGGATAGCCCATGAAAATCACACCTAGAAAGACCCATTTTTAAGATGTTTCCAAGGTACCATTTATAGATCTCAGGAACACAGAATGATCTTCTGAGAAGATCATTTTCGAGTCTACCAATACAGGTTTAATTTCCTATTCATGCAGGACCACGCCAGCATAACTTTGGTGCCTGAAAACGAGAGAAATTTGTTCTCCCACAGTTCTGAGCAAGTAGATGCCAAAAATCACTTCTTCTGGGCTCAAATAAAAATACTGCTAAGACCTTGCTTTTTCCAGAGACCCCAGGGAAGAGAAGTTCACTCCTTTCTTCTCGCCAGTGTTCCTTGATTTGTGGCCCCAACACTCCTACTGCCATCGAATCCTCTCTGTGTGCCTTGTTCTGCTTTGTCTGTATCAAGTTTCCCCTCTCTTCAGCAAACATGACTACACTGAGGGACGAAATGGAGAGAGACCCCAGTGTAATCTCGACCTCTAGATCTTTACGAGTCCAGGGGCTCCAGTTTGTTATCTGTTGGTGGACCCTCTTCAGCTGATTTCATATCCTACATTAACTGCTCAAGCCACTTTTTGGAGTACCAGATTTATAACAGATTTTACAGCATGTTGTTCCTCTTTGGCAAAAGTAGCATCCTATTTTGGCTCTCCTGGGCATTCTTTGGATCACCTCAAGCCTCAGGCTGTGTGGCCACCATTGGGAATCAGCATAGCTGCTCACACGTGGGTTGGCTGTCAGGTCAACCTGTCTGTTTTCAGTCAGCTTCTTTTCTTCGAGATCTTTTCTAGCTACAAACACTCTTCCTCCTCCATTCATACTCTCATTTTAAAAGCACACAGAAATTTATAATGAATTGCCTAAAAATGATGCGTCTCTCAATGTAGCTTACTTATACATGGACCGCTCACGGGATCGATGCATACTTGGGCCATGCTGTTGTGGCGTGAAGCCAAGTGGATGGCAGAATCCACTGGAGTGATGTGGGAAGTGTGGGGTCAAGACCCTTCACTGCTCATCCACATGCACAGCAGAGCCTTATAGTATGGGCTTGGTGCAGATGGCCATTACACTGAACACATATTCTAGTCGCTTTGCTTTCTCTCATTCTGCCCACAAAGAAGTGGAAGTGTCTTTGTCTGCAGTGTGATTCCAAGCTCGTGGGGTGTGTAACCTTTCCTGTTTTCATTCTAGCATGGTTTTGTTATAGTTTCTTACTACCCTCACCTATAAACCAAACAAACAAACAACCACCACTGACAACAACATACATAATACCGTTATAAAAAGAATTCCAAAAAGGAAATGAATGTGTTTCATGAGGTCATATCAACTCCCAGTGTGCGTTGGGGGTGAGGATAAAGTAAAGTCTTAAATAACACATGTTATTTTTAACAATTCAATGACTCAGGGACAAGAAGATGACTCGGTAAGCTAAGGCACTTGCCAGCAGGCCTGACAATCCAAATCTGATGCCAGCAAGTTGTCCTCAGATCTTCATAGTTTGTGCCTTCAGGGTAGGCCCATGCATACATGTGTACACAAATGCATATCATGCAATCAAGGAATAAATCAATGCACCTTTAAAGCTTTACATTTTTGATTATTCAAATGTGATATGATTTTTATACATTTTTGGATGAAACAAAAAAGTAAGCCTATGCTTCCTTACAGGGCAGAATTTGGATGTGTGCATAGATGAGGCTGTCCTCACCGTCTGGGCACCTTAACTCAACCATCCATGATCTTGTCCACTGAGTTGTATCCTTTGAAAATGCTAGCTATAAAAACCAATGCAAACAAGATTTAATTATGTTGATGGTTCTGTCACAACACTTCTGGAGAGAAGGTCCCATGTGGCTGTGGTTCCTGCCTCTTTACTGACCTGTGACAGGCTCACAGAGCTCCTACAGGAAAACACCATCATTTCTCCAAATGAGCAAGACGGGAGGAAATGCTGTCAACAGGGCCAGCACTTTAAGTCCTAATGAGCGCCTTGGTAACTCAGCCCACATTTTCCCCCATTGTAACCACAGAAAACTATTTCTGTAGAGTCCTTTATTGATGTTTTGGCCCCAAAGACACCTGTGCCTACAGCCTCCTCATGTTTGCATGTGTAATCTAGAATAGAGAAAGTGAAGGAATCACTCTGAGGAGAGGGAAGATGGTCACTGACTCCTTTGGATTAAGAAACACAAATTCCTCTGCCCACCACACCCAAAAAACAACAAAAGCCATAGATGGCTTCGCTTTACGAAGTGAAACAAAATGAATGCAGAAACCATTCTATTGACAAAAATCTCGGTACAGTGAATTGTCACCGTTGGCAGCATCCTCTGGAGTCGGTGTTTCTGTCTGCTGGTGACCAGGGTGGGCCAAAGTTCATCTGTGAGGTCCTGCCCAATGCTGGTCACAGAGGCCTTTTGCTTCTGCTACTTCCAGTAAACAGGCAAGAAGTGCAAACGTATCCCACTTCTATCCCTAACATGTGTATTCTTCGTCCTGCTGTCTCCTGGCTTTCGTGCCTTTTGTCCACCTCTTTGTAGCTAATGGCTGCTCAATAGAAACGCACACGCCAGAAAAACTAATGACTAGTACAGACTCTAAACTTAAATATAATCAAAGGAAAATCTTAAGAAAAGCAAACAGAAAACTAAAGATTTCCCAGGTTTCTAACAAGAAAACCATTGTACATTTTTGTGCAAAGCGAAAAATATCAACCTACCCTTTTCCGGAGCTTTTCTGCACCGTCCAGCTCGGCCTTAATTGTTTTATCAAATTTATTCAGAAGTTTGGGCTTCTTCTTCTTAACTGAAAGGAAAGAGAGAGAGAGAGAGAGAGAGAGAGAGAGAGAGAGAGAGAGAGAGAGAGAATTTCCATTTAATTTGCTTTTTTTCAGTGCCATTATTTTGCTGTCCAGCATGTAAATGCAGGAGCGAGAATATCCCGGTTCACTTTCAACCAGTGAGCACAGAGCCGGTAACACCTAGGGAGATGCTGCCATCCTGTGGGATACCCTGGGCTACATGGCACAGAAATTCCCTTTCTACAAACAGGATGTGGACACCACTTTCAAGAAATCAGTGATTGAACCTTTCCAACAGTGTGCACTCGTTGGTTGATTAAAATCTTAATGTTGTTAGATCCGTTCTGGTGACTTGTAGCCAGAGATCTTCGTGCTCGTGTTGCCACTGCCTTGGCATGCCTCGAGCTATACTCATACTTGACAGAAAAACCTATCACAGGAAGCCTCAACTACCCCCACAGATTCTACGCTTCAGCCAAATGAGAATACTGCAGGCTCCTTTCTTCCTATTCTTAGCACCATTTCTTGTGCCAGTTTTACATAAAGCGTCTTTCTCTATGTTTCTAGGCTGGAAATACTGCTATGCTTTCATTCAAAGCCATGTGACTGATAGAGCATCCCTTGCTGCTCAGTCTCTTAGCTCGCTCCCCATCTCCTCCTCCTTCCTGAGGCTTCTGTCTTCCCTCTCTGCCCCTCCTCTCCTCCGCCAGGCACATCTCTTTAACAATCTCTCCTCCCCCATTTAACCTCTAGTATCATATTCATCCCTGTACTTAGTAAGCCCAAGCTGTAGAGCTCTGCAGGGACACACTCCATATCTTAAGCCCAAGCTGCAGTTTATCGTTTATTTACACATGGCTTTGGGTGCCTTTCTCCAAGGCATCAGACTGTGCAAATGTAAGGGCGAGCCTGCTGGTGCACACTCGCCAGTACCCCGGGAATACTAAGGCACACGGAATGTCCTGAGAGCCCAGCTTGCCAAAGGCAGAAGCGTGAAGGGTAAAGCAGAAGCTTCCAGATAGAGAAGGGAGGGACTTACAGCTGGAAATGGGACACAAAAGAGAACAACCTAAAGATGAACTCAATTCTTTTTACACTAAAGTTAACAAACTTATTAACCTTAACCTAGTTCTGGGACAAAGCAAGAGAGACTCTGTTTCCCAAGGGGCCACGTATACACCCACATATCCTCATCCTCTGCCTGAGAGTCGAATCTTTTCTGTGTCTCCCTTGCTACCTGTTCTTGGGCTCTGTGAAGATGTAATGATGTTAAAGTCTCTGTTGCTTTACAGCAGACCGACCAACCTATCCGACCAACCCATCCAAACCCAGCCTACCCACTACCTCTCACCCTCCTCTCTCCATTCCTCTCACGATGACACCTCTCAGTACTCTGCTTCCTCACTACCACATGGATAAACACAGGCCTTCCAGAGGGAGAGAGCTTAACAGTAAAGGTCTAAGGTTCGACTCCATCACAGCACGCACACGAACACGCACACGCACACGCACACGCAATACGCACGCACACGCATGCCATGAAGCATTCTTACCCTGAGTCTCACTTTTCTGCTTTAGAATTGTGTTGGGGGAGATTAATACCATGAGTGCAGCATTTAACCCAAGTTCTGCCATGGAGCCCATGTTGGCCCTTGACTGTTAATGCTATGCTGTCCCCACAGCCCACTTGCTCTTTTCTTTCTTGTTTTATTGGTCCTGGATCTTCCTGACTTATCTGGCACAGGCAACCACACCCCAGTCCCGACCCTAACCCACTCCTTGTAATTGTTCTTTTCCATTGCTCTGCTGGGTCCCTTACTTTGGGCTCCATAGCTCTTCCCTTCCGTGGGACCCTGGAAGGATATGTCTCTGCGGGTTGGTCTTCAGCAGACCTTGTGCCTTTAATAGATACATTTTTCACATTGAGCCACAATCTACAGTTTTTGTTTTATCTGTTTGTTTTGTTTTGTGTGACTGTAAGTCTAAGCGTTTACCAACAGTTGGCTCAGAGGCAGTAGACTAGAAACAGAGCCCTTAGCCTCCTGCTTCTCCCCAGGACAGAGGATAGGAGTAAAGGATGGGCCCGTATGCCTGAGTCCTAACCCTTCATCATCTCTATGAACATAGAGCTAGGTCAGCTGCCTGAAATGAACACAAACAGAAATTGAACAGAATGGCTCAGGAGAGTGCACGCCCGAGGACATGGGGGAAGTGATCAACGTGCAGGGGAGGCACTATTCTGCTCCCCAGAGCGAGCAAGCATGCGAATTCTGGGGCTGGGCGTTGATAAAGTCGGTTATTATTTATGACCCAAAGCCCATCTTCACTCATCTCTCCCCAGAAGCTGAAACTGTAAGTATCTTTAATCCCACTGTTTATATAACAAAAATGACTGCTCTGCTCTTCCCCAATCCCCTCTATCTGCTCCTAGTTCTCAGTTAATGAGAACTTGTTTTCAAAAGAGATGGGAAATATTGGCAAACAATGCGACTTCTCGGCTACACATTGTTCCCGCCTTATCATCTCGGTGAAGACTGGCATTTCCCATGTCGGCAGAGGGAGAGGGGGCCTCCAGGAAAGCCATTTGAGCTCCAGATGGTGGGCTTCCCTGCAGGCTCTGTAGCTTTGCCCCATGTCCTCTGTGTCACCAGGCATGAACTTTAAGTTAATATGAGATTTATTTAGAAGAAAAAATTATTAGCAGTCTGGAATGGTCAGAACAGTCTGTGGAAAGATAAAATGCTCAGTAAAGAGTCACATTGGGGGACAGGATCCTTGCAGTCTCCATCTCCCCCTTGGAGTTAACCCTGTGGCACAGCTCTCTGGACCCAAATCAGGCCCAGAGAGAGCTGGTGTCCCAGGAGTGCTGTCACTCCGAAGTCCACAGGTGAGACTAACCTTTTTTTCTACAATAACTGGACAAAGGGGGACCTGCCAGGAGAACACAGGACTTAGGAACCTCCGGGCAACTGGGAACAGGATCCTTTCAGTCTCGAGCTGCACCCAGTAGTTAATCCTTTGGCACAGTTCTCTAGACTCAAATCCCCATAGGGAGCTGGTCTCCCGGGAGTACTGTCACACCTAAGACCATAGACTCACAGGAAAGACATGCTCTGTCAGAGACAGCAAGACCAGCTAACACCAGAGATAAGCAGATGGCAAGGGCAAGAACCTAAGCAACAAAAACCAAGGACACTTGGCATATGCAGAACCCAGTTCTCCTACCACAGCAAGTCCTGGATACCTCAACACACTGGAGAAGCAAGATTCGGATTTAAAAACACATCTCATGATGATGATAGAGGACTTTAAGAAGGACAAAAATAACTCCCTTAAAGAAATACAAGACAACACAGGTAAACAGGTAGAAGTCCTTAAAGAGGAAACACAAAGATCCCTTAAAGAATTACAGGAAACCACAACAAAACAGGTGAAGGAACTGAACAAAACAGCCCAGGATCTAAAAATGGAAATAAAAACAATAAAGAAATCAGGAAGACAACCCTAGAGATAGAAAACCTAGGGAAGAGATCAGAAATCATAGATGCAAGCATCACCAACAGAATATAAGAGATAGAAGAGAGAATCTCAGGGGCAGAAGGTACCACAGAAAATGTTGATATGGTGATTATACCAGCTGGCAATCCCACCAACAATGGAGGAGTGTTCCTCTTTCTCCACATCTTTGCCAGCATCTGCTGTCACCTGAGTTTTTGATCTTAGCCATTTTGACTGGTGTGAGGTGGAATCTCAGAGTTGCATTTTCCTGATGACTAAGGATGTTGAACATTTCTTTAGGTGCTTCTCAGCCATTCTATATTCCTCAGCAGAGAATTCTGTTTAGCTCTATACCCCATTTTTTAACAGGGTTATTTTGTTCTCTGGAGTCTAACTTTTTGAGTTCTTTCTGTATATTAGATATTTGCCCTCTCAGATGTAGGGTTGGTAAAGATCTTTTCCCAATCTGTTGGTTGTCGTTTTGTCCTAATGACAGTGTCCTTGGCCTTAGGAAGGTTTGTAATTTTATGAGGTCCCATTTGTCTTTTGTTGATTTTAGAGCATAAGCCATTGGTGTTCTGTTCAGGAAAATTTCCCCTGTGCCCATGTGTACAAGACTCTTCCCCACTTTTTCTTCTATTAGTTTGAGTGTATATGGTTTTATGTGGAGGTCCTTGATCCACTAGTACTTAAGCTTTGTTCAGGATGATAAGAATGGGTCGATTTGCATTCTTCTACATGCTAACCTCAAGGCGAACCAGAACCATTTGTTGAAAATGCTATCTTTTTTCCACTGGGTGGTTTTAGCTCCTTGATCAAAGATCAAGTGATCAGAGGTATGGGGGTTCATTTCTGGGTCTTCAATTTTTTTTTTTAAAGCCTACAGCACCCGGTATTCCCAGGCAGTCTCCCATCCAAGTACTAACCAGGCCTGACCCTGCTTAGCTTCCGAGATGGGTCTTCAATTCTATTCCATTAATCTACCTGCCTGTCTCTGTACCAATACCATGCAGTTTTTATCACTATTGTTCTGTAATACAACCTGAGGTCAGGGATGGTAATTCCCCCAGAAGTTCTTTTATTGTTGAGGATAGTTTTCGATATCCTGGGTTTTTTGTTATTCCAAATGAATTTGCAAATTGCTCTTTCCAACTCTACGAAGAATTGAGATAGGGATTGCATTGAATCTGTAGATTGCTTTCAGCAAAATGGCCATTTTTATTATATTAATCCTGCCAATCCATGAGCATGGGAGATCTTTCCATCTTCTGAGATCTTCTTTGATTTCTTTCTTCACAGACTTGAAGTTCTTGTCATATAGCTCTTTCACTTGCTTAGTTAGAGTAACACCAAGGTTTTTTTGTTTTTTTCTTCCGAATATTGTGAAATGTGTCATTTCCATAATTTCTTTTTCAGCCTGTTTATCCTTTGTGTAGAGGAAGGCTTCTGATTTGTTTGAGTTAATTTTATACCCAGCTACTTTGCTGAAGTTGTTTATCAGGTTTAGGAGTTATCTGGTGGAATTTTTGGAATCACTTAAGTATACTATTATCTGCAAATAGTGATATTAATTTGTATCCTTTTGACCTCCTTTTGTTGTCTAATTGCACTGGCTAGGACTTCAAATACTATATTGAATAGGTAGGGAGAGAGTGGGCAACTTTGTTTAGTCAATATGGCGGTTCCTCAGAAAATTGTACATAGTATTACCTGAGGACCCAGCTATACCACTCCTGGGCATATACCCAAATGATGCTTCAACATACAACAAGGACACATGCTCCACAATGTTCATAGCAGCCTTATTTATAATTGCAAGAACCTGGAAAGAACCCAGATGTCCTTCAACAGAGGAATGGATACAAAATATGTGGTATATTTACACAATGGAGTACTACTCAGCTATTAAAACCAATGACTTCATGAAATTCTTAGGCAAATGGACAGAACTAGAAAATATCATCCTGAGGTAACCCACTCACAAAAGAACACACATGGTATGCACTGACTGACAAGTGGATATTAGCCCCAAATCTCAGAATACCCAAGACATAAGTCACAGACCACATGAAGTTCAAGAAGAAGGAAGACCAAAGTGTGGATGCTTCCGTCTTTCATAAAAGGGGGAACAAAATACTCAAGAGAAAAATATGGAGACAAAGTGTGGAGCAGAGACTGAAGAAAAGGCCATTCAAAGACTGCCCCACCTGGGGATCCATCCCACATACAGTCAACAAACCCAGACACTATTGCAGATGCCAAGAAGTGCATGTTGACAGGAACCGGATATAGCTGTCTCCTAAGAGGCTCTGCCAGAGCCTGACAAATACAGAGGTGGATGCTTGTAGCCAACCATTGGACTGAGAACAGGGTCCCCAATGGAGGAGTTAGAGAAAGGACTGAAGGAGCTGAAGGGTTTTGCAACCCATAGGAAGAACAACAATATCAACCAACTAGATCTCCTAGAGCTCCCAGGGACTAAACTACCAACCAAGATATGCATACCCTCATATGCATAGAGGGACCCATGGTTCCAGCTGCATATGCAGCAGAGGATGGCCTTGTTGGACATCAATGGGAGGAGAGGCCATTGGTCCTGGGAAGGCTGATGCCCCAGTGCAGGGAAATGCCAGATGGGGAGGTAGGAGTGGGTAGGTGGGTGGGGGAGTATCCCCATAGAAGCAAGGGCAGGTAGGATGGCATATAGGGTTTCCAGAGGGGAAACCAGGAAAGGGGATAATGTTTGAAATGTAAATAAATAAAACATCTCATTTTTAAAAAGAGTCATATGTAAGCACCCTAGTCCCACAATATTTCCATAACAGCACAAACACATAGAAAATATTAAAACCTCATAGCACCCACTACCAAGAAAATAGTCTGCCCCATTTTTCATACTGAAATTCAGGTTTTAGCCTATCATGGTTAGTTTTATTTTTAAATGTTTATAAACATAGGGAAGCTTTCTCATTTGTAAACTTTCACCCCACCCTTATTCTGGAGGCATATGAACAAGTTACAGGATGATGATTCTGCTCCTGTCAGGACAAGAGCAGGCAAACTTTCTCTTGCTCCCTGTGCCTCAATGTTCTCATCTACAAACGAGAGCTTTGTCTGGTTCTCCTAAGGCCTCTTCAGTCTCAGAAAGCCCCTGTGTCTGGTTTTCCTCAATTTAATCAGTTTACTAGAGTTCGTTCCCCACCCCACCTCCCATGGCCCAGGGATTGAATCCCAAGTCTAACACATGTTAGGAACACGTTCCACCACTGACCTGTATTCCTTTCTTCTTACTTTCAATTTTTGAGGCTTGATGTCATTAAATTCCTCAAAGACAAATTTGAACTCATTACTCATTCTACATCCCAGGCACATTCTGAAATTGTAATCCTTCTCTCTCAGTTGTCTGAGTAGCTCAGATTATAGACTTACACCACCATGACCAGCCACTGAGCCTTTCAAAGTAATCACATAAGGGATTGGGAAGGATGGTTATTTTTGTTGAATTTGGACCACTTAAGATGGCTTGTTAGGGCTTTGTCTATGTTACAGCGGAGACTTCTATTTTCCATTTGCTGTTGATACAGGTTTTTATCCAGAAGTACAAGCAAATGTGACTGTTACACTTCAAATCCTTGCTTCCTTTACTCTGCCACAGTTGAGGTATCAAGACAAATACAATTAAAAAGGACAAGAACAGTAGAAGGCATGGGAGAATTAGTCATGATTTTTTTTCTTTTTCCCTTTAGGTCATAGAAAATGTATATCAGAGAAGCTGGCCACCTACAAAAGACCCACAATCTTCACATTTCACATGAACTCCTTCACCCAGACAGCAAGCAAAACAATTTCTCCAATAAAAAGAAATAAAAAATTAAGACATTTCTACCTGTTTTCTATGCCTACAGTATCATACTGGTCTGAGAATCTTTCTGAAATGCAGGTGGTTCATGCTACTGCACTATTCAAAGTAATCTTGTTGATCCAAGAATGTCCAAAAGAAAGCTCCAATTCCTTCAAATGTCAACAAATGCCAATCCTACCAATGGGAAATGACACCATATGTTGGGAGAACATCTACAAGGCTCCACAGTGAACACTGACTAGGCTATCTTACATTAGTCACCAAGTAGAGAAAATCCAAAGTCTTAACCTTCTAAAGTTCATGATTGTGCTTGGAATTTCAACAGGATATTTTTAGAAGGAAGCTAGAGCCTTGTGTAAAGTTAGTGTTCCATTACTGCACGATAAACCAGATGGTGAACTTATATGATAGCAAGGTTAGTTTTGGCATACGTTTTCAGAGGTCTTAGTCCATGTTCAATAGATTTCAGTCCTGGGCTGAAGCAGTACGCCATGAGCACAAAGAGGAAGAAGTTGCTCACTTTGAGCAACAGAAAGCAAAGGAGAATGAGGAGGGGCTGGGATCCCAGGATCCTTTGAGTCAGCTGACCTACTTCCACGAGGCTTCACCTCTTAAAGGCTCTGTTATCTCCCAGTAGTACCACGAGCTGGAGACAAAGACTTCAGTACATAGCCATTGGAAAGCACTTACCCTAACCACAGAAAGTGTTACTGGGGAAAAAGATATTAAAGGGAAAACCAGAAAGGTAAGTACATGTTCTGTGGTTCTGTGTACAAAATACTTAGGATAAGAAATCTTTCATCTATTGCATGTATGCATACATTACACATGTGTACACACACGTGTACACATAACACACACACACACACACACATACACACACTAGTTGAGTGATCCTGTGTTTTGAATGATATGCATCACATATCTCGGATATGGGATTTTCTGCCTGTGGAATTCTATCAGTGCACAACAATGTTTTGGAGCCTGCATCATTTCTGACTTTGAGATTAGAGATGTTCAGCCCACAGTTATACATGGTAGGTAAAGAGTAATAGTGATGTATCTGGGAAGAAGTGGAATGGTCTTGGGGATGACGGAAACCATAGCTATACCCAGGCAAGGGTAGTCCTCTAGGCAGAGGAAGAAGTAGTTACTCTGTAACTCAGTACTGATTGCATGCGTGCTTTTTGTTTGTTTGTTTGTTTGTTTTTTCTTTGTTACTGCAGAGGTAGCCTTGCTCCTGTTGCTGTGACTTCCTTCGCAATGATGGACTTCCACCTTACCTGTGAGCTGAAACAATCCCTTACCCTTTAAGCGGCTTTCGTCAAAATGTTTCATCACCATGACAGCCCAGAAAATGAAGGCCATCAGTAAGCTGTACCTCTCTTGTTAGCTGCTTATGTTTTAAGCAAAAGGGCAGACACACACTAAAGTCTGGTGTCACAAAATACCAATTCTGACCCTGGTGGGCTGAAGGTGCAAGGCTGCTTTGCAGTCTGCCTGTGCAAAGATGGAGCCTACTGATGCCAAGCTTGCTGCAAGAGCCAACGGAGTCCACGCACATGCTCAGTGATCGTAAGGTTTGCAGAGGAAGAACGCAAACCACACCCAAAAGACCAGTGCAACGTAAGACCTAGGCATTGGCACCCGGACAAAGGGAGTCTTCGTGAAGACAGAAGCCACACAGAGAGACAGAGAATCTGCTTCTATCTGGGGCTGCCACTTTGATATATGTGATTACTAATTAAGGATAGGCATTAAATTAACTGTGTGAATATGTCCCACAAACCCCCCTGAAATGCTTTACTTATTTGAGGGAATAGTATCTACCTTGAGTTTCATCACTGTTGTGCTTCCTGGACCAGCATCCTTCTGAAGTTGGCCCCCTAGCTCTGTTTTCACCCTCTGACACTTATCTGTGAAGCCTACATTTCCTATATGCAGCCTTCAAAATATGCTGCAAAACTGCATATTTGACTTTTTTGGGGGTGTTTTGTCTATTTGGCAAACTCTTCCACTACTTCTGTTAAAGGATCATCTATCTCACCACCTGTGATCCTATTTTAAAGCAAAGTCATTTATGATCCTTCATCAAAAAAGAATACCTTTTCTGTGCCTATATTTTATTTCTAAAAGTAGTAGTAGTAGTAGTAGAAGGAGGAGCAGAAGGAGGAGGAGGGGGAGGGGGAGGAGAGGGAGGAAGAAGAAGAGGAGGAAAGGGAGGAAGAAGAGGGGGAGGGGTAGAAGGAGGAGGAGGAAGGATGGAGGGGTGGAGGAGGGGGAGGGGGAGAAGGAGGAGGAAGGGGGAGGAAGAAGAGGAGGAGGAAAGGGAGGAAGAGGAGGGGGGGGGAGGAGGAGGAAGGATGGAGGAGTGGAGGAGGGGAGGAGGAGGAAGGGGAGGAGGGGGAGGAGGAGGAAGCACTCCTCATACTGTTAATGTGGATGTATGAACAGCACTCAACTTTCTCATTACTTTCTGACCCTCTTCCCCCTGCAGGCCTGTTCCAACAAGGAAAGAACTTACCTTACCATCATTGATACCCAGTAGTTTGGCACTTGAGCCACCATAGAGAAATCCTCAAGAACTGTTTCTGAAAGTACGAATACATGAACAAACCCAGACAACCTAGAAGGGATGGCAGCAGGATCAGTTTGCAATTCAGGTGTACTGGCTTTCCAAGTAAAAGCAGCAGTTGTAAGAAACGTAGATACACAACGAACAGAGAACACTGTTTTAAAGAATATCTAACCCAAAATGTTCAGTTGACAGGAAGGACAGAAGAGGAAGACCAGAAAAAGAAGCAAGGTAGGCTCAAACGGTTTCCTATAGAACACCCCAAGGAGGGCGCTGGTATGTATTTCACATGTCGTATCCTAAGTCTTTAGTGAATTTAGTAGACCTGAACAGATATGACAGGACAGGGGCGCAGCTTCTAGGTTTCTAAAGTTCAGCTATTTTTAGTGTGACAGCAAAACTCCATAACACAGTTTGCTTTTATATAACATGTTATCAAATTCTCTCTCTCTCTCCCCCTCTCCTTTTCCATCTCCCTCCCCCTCCCTCCCTCTCCCTCTGTATGGACGTAGTCTCAGGTAGCCTAGGATGGCCTTGATTTCACCATGCATCTGAAAATGACCTTAAACATCTGACTCTCCTGCCTCCATTACAACATGATGATAGACATGAGTCATCGTGTCAGGTTTTAAGACTGAACCCAGGGTTTTGTGAATGCCAGGCAAGTACATAGTACCCGCTGAGCTACATTCTGGGCTTCTCAAAACTCTTTTTCTCTTGTCAATGAAACAAAGGTCTCGCTGTGTTACTTAGACTGGCCTTGAACCCACTGCCTGAGGTAATCTTCCTACCTCACCAATCCCAAGTCCCTGTTTAAGGGTGCCAGTTACTACCAGGGGGATGAATTCGTTGTTGATATATAGTCATCATTTATTGAGCACTTAGAAACTTAACCATGTGTCCCTTACCCAGGACACAGATTCCGTGAACAGCAGGAGCCAAAACTGGGTCTCAGGTTGTCCCCAGCAGACTGCAATGCCAACAGGCTTTACAACTGCTTCCTATCTCTGGCGTCGGGCCCAGACATTGGGAGAGTGGGCTGTTCACAGCTTTGTTCATGGTGGCAGAGTGGAATTAAGCATTAGTGTAAGTAGCACATTGTGCGAAGGAACTACCAACTTTGTATTAGTGTCTCTAAAGACAAAGGTAGCTTATAAAACCATAGTAATTTCCCTTTATTTTGTGTCTTCAGCACCCAGTTAGATTACACAAGCACACAGAAAGACGAGGGTGTGAGTCTCACGGCTGCCACTTGTTTGAAACATCGGGCTAAGCCACCGTTACCATCAGCGTAATGAAAGTATCTGACTCTACCTGTTTGCCACAAAGGATAGCCATAGGCATCAAGTACCACAGCGACATTAGTTATGATTCTTACATATGGCTTCTTAATGTGCTTTAAAATTCTGCCTTTTCAATTCAACGGGAAATCTATATTAGCTATCTTATTAGTAAATGTGTAAAGGCTTTCTTCTTTTTTAAAAAAAAAAAATTCACATTTGCTCTATGGTCAAACAATTCTTCGGTAGAGGTGCAAGCCAACAAAACGCAAATCTGAAATGCCCTGTTGTACAGGGCTATCTTCCTAGCCAAACTGTTGCAATTTTCTACAGCCCAGGGTAGGCTTGCTCAACAAAGATCATCACAGGTATGTTTGTTGACCTTTCCTCTTGGAAGGAAGGAACAAGGCAGGTTGGGTCATGGAACCCTCACCCCAGCATCAAGCTACCCCTCCCCCAACACGCAAACTCTATGCAATTCTACACTCACTGCATGTGGCTGTAGGCTCTCTGGGAGAAACAAGAGGCTGTAAGTGGGGAAGTGTGATGGTTTGAATATGCGTGGGTCAGGGAGTGACACTATTAGGAGGTGTGTCATTGTGGAGGTGGGCTTTGAGACCCTCTTTTAGCCATGTGGGAGCCAGTCTGCTCCTGGCTTTATTTGCATGAAGATGTAGAACTCTCTCAACTCCTCCAGCACCACATCTGCCTGGACACTGCCATACTCCCACCTTGACAATTAGTGGACTGAACCTCTAAACCTGTAAGTCAGCCCCAATTAAATGTTGTCCTTATAAGAGGACATGCTTTGGTCATGGTGTCTGTTCACAGCAGTAAAACCCAAACTAAGACAGGAAGGATGAGTGGAGCAGCTTCCGTCTACACAGCACAGGAAGCTGTCATTCCTGCTGTATGCATACCTTCCAGTATGGATTGTTTAAGGTCATCCGTGCTCTTGAATGAATATAATGCCCCACCCATTACTCTAAGTAAGCCTAAATATCTCATTAGCTCCCCAAGATAAACTCTAATGAAGTCCCAACTTGGTTTGTGTTTGGACCTTACAAGAAGGGATACTGGACTGGAGAGAGATGGCTCGGTGGTTAAGAGTACTGACTGCTCTTGCAGAGGTCCTGAGTTCAAATCCCAGCAACCACATGGTGGCTCACAACCATCTGTAGTGAGATCTGATGCCCTCTTCTGGTGTGTCTGAAGACAACTACAGTGTACTCAAATAGGGAGGAATACCTGTATGGGGGAGGGGGAGGGGAAGGGAGGAGGGCTTATGGACAGGAAACCGGGAAGGGGAATAACATTGGAAATGTAAGTAAAGAAATATATCTAGTAAAAATATAATAAATAAATAAATCTTTTTAAAAAAGAAAATCATTAAAAAAAAAAAAAAACCTGGTTGTTTTCATCTCCCTCAAGTGAAGGAATTTTAGTCACATGCCCAGAAGTCTGAAACTTTCTGAGTAACACATGTTGTTACAAATCTAATACTTCAATACATACAAACTTTGTTTCATGCAAAAAAAATAATGTCTTGGTTACTTTTCCTGTTAGTATGATAAGATATCCTGACAAAACTCAAAGATGGAGAGATTTATTTTTGACTCAGTTCCAGGTTCCATCACATCAGGGAAGGGCCATGTCAGGGGGTCAAAAGCTTGAGGCATATGGCTTTACCCACCACAAGGAAGCAAAGAAGAATCCCTGTGCTCAGCTCACTTCTCCACTTTTTATACAGTCTAGGAAATAGGCTTAGGGAATGGTGCAACCCATGGGTGAGTCTTCCAATATTAATTAAAATAATCAAGATAAAGTCCCTGAGGCTTGTATCTCAGGTGATTTTATATCTCATAGTGCTGACAATTGAGAATAACCATCAGAATATTAAAAAATAACTTGTCGATATGAAAATCAAGTAAATACGAAATATAACTGAATTGTATGACAAGACTTGTGTCTCAAGCACAAGGCATCTGACTGTGCATATGTAAATATTCCAAAACACTGGAAATCAAAACCATTTCTACTTCCAAATATTTCAGGTAAAGGATACCCAACTTCAACATGTATTCCTCAGAAATATGAAAAATACTAGTGACTGGCTTTTATTACAGTAGTTACCAAAGGTAGAATCTGATGCAAATCCATCAAGATTAATTAATTAATTTGAAAAGCAAAATAATTTATTTATTTTTTGTTAAATATATTTCTTTATTTACATTTCAAATGTTATTCCATTTCTAGGTTTCCTGTCCATAAGCCACCATCCCCCCCTCCCCCATATGGGTGTTCCCCGCCAATCAACTCCCCCTCCGACAATCCCCTGCACTGGGGGTCAAACATTGGCAGGGCCAAGGACTTCCCCTTCCACTGGTGCCCCAACAAGGCTATTCACTGCTACATATGCAGTTGGAGCCCTGGGTCAGTCCGTGTGTACTCTTTGGGTAGTGGTTTAGTCCCTGGGAGCTCTGGTTGGTTGGCATTGTAATGCAAAATAATTAAAGGGAAAGAAATATGAGATTGTATTATAGTGCCCAAGGAGAATGTGCTTCCCACCTAAGATACAGGATAAAGCTAACAGAGCAATTTTGCTACGGTCATCTTGGTAAGTAACAATGAAGGGCACATCCATTAGGATATTACATACTAATCTTCCTGACTTAAAATCAGAGGTTACATTTGATGTTTTTAAAACAAAATCACGGAAAAATTTCAACATAAGGCATACATGAAGACACGTCAGAAGGAAGAGTAAGCAAGCAAGTAAGCCCCTACAGAGAGATTTCTGATGGAAATCTCTCTGCTGAGCACGGGACAAGCGTGCTTGCATCTACATTGGAGTGTTCCTAGGAGAGCAGCAGGGAATGTGGGCCGGAGCCAGCAGCCATTTTCTCTTTCATTTAAAGGTGGGAATTGTGCAAGGCCTTCCCTACTGCTCCGCATCCCACAGGCTCTGCAATCAGTTTGCTAGGAAATTGAGAGACAGACACGTTCTCTGCTGTCGAGAAACCCAATCGGCAGACGGTCATAGAAGGGCTTCCGGCAGGAGCCTTTCTCCGTGTTATTGCTGTGAGAGAAAGGAAAATTAATGTGCCAGAAGTAACCCCTTGTGAGGTTTTCATTCTCTAAGGCTACACACTTCACAAGGAGGAGTGGGAGAAGGGGTACATTTGCACCACTTTGGGGAGATGCTCTGGCTAAGCTGCAGTGTGATGGGAAGAGTGGACAGGGCCTCCTTCCGGCCTCCTATGGTGGAAGAATAATGGACCTTTGTTCTCCTCAGAATTAAATACCAACTACAAGCCAGCAGGAGTCCAATATTCAAAGCTTACCCTGAACAGGGAACATAAATATTTTTTCAGCTAAGAGACACTAACTAATCCGACACAGTAAACATTCTATAAAGGGCGACTGTTTTCCTCTGCCCCCTTGATGGAAATACCGTGAGGTGCAGCTGGGAGCCTTCCATGGAGGCGGGAAGTATTTCAGTTCATTAAATGGAGTTGGCTGCCTCCCCATAGGGTTATTTTAATAAATTATACATCATTCCCCTCCTAAAGTAATAATCCTTCAACAGATGTGACCCCATATGCTAAATTAGAAATTTTAGACACTAAGCGATGCGGTCTTTTAGAGGTAACAGAAAGCCCATCAGTGCCAAGGCGGGCCACACTCTTACACAGTCTTACGAATGCCCCCTCTGAGGGCACGGTTCAGGAGGGAAGAGCTCAACCCCGGCTTCACTCCAGGCTCAGCTCTGACCATCCTTGTCCTCCGCTTCCCTAACCATTAACTGAGGATTAAGCAACACAAGACAGAAGCTGGAAGTGCAGCCCCGGGCTGGATCCCATGCTCAGCACAGGCAAGGCATAGGCCCCAGCCTCAGCAAGTGAATGGGTAAGGGTGACAGTGGCTGGACAGGGACCTGCTCAGCAGCAAGCACAACTCAACGTAGAGACGTTGACACATTCAACGTAGAGAAGGCAGAGAAGCCGACTGAATAAGCACAAGTTCAAAAAGCATCACGTGTGGCTAAAATTCATAAGGCTACTACCCATATTAACAATCCCCAAAGCATTACTGCTCAACGCAATAACTGGCGGTCATTAAAATGAGATCTGTAGTCTCTGATTATCAGCCATGAAAGTCTGTAAAGCCTCCTCTGTCAACGATGTATGTCAGAAAATTATCTTCCAAACTGCACTGATTTTGTTTAAATGGTGATTAATAGTACTTGAACTTTTCCTTTAGGAGCTTTGTTTCTGTGAAAGTGATTTCCCATGAATATCGAAACAATGCCCTTCATATAATCTCCAAGCCTGGCCATGGACCACTGTCTCTGGGAGAACCTAAAAAAAATATATAGGAACCCCCAAACCCCGATGATGGGTAAGCAGCAAGTGACTCTGAGGTACAACATCTCTCATACAACTACACACAGAGGGCTGTATGACACCAGTAACTACTTAGGGATTTACAAGAGAGTTCTTGATGCTTGATTTTCACTGAATTACCTCACTCTCAACAGGTTCTGTAGGTTTAATGGGTGTTTGTCAGCATAATAGTGACTTCCTTCATCAGCATGTATTTTAAGACAGAAGGTACATGGGATTCCTATGATTATGTATACATATATGATGTATAGGTACAGGTATATGATGTATAGGTACAGGTATATGATGTATAGGTACAGGTATATGATGTATAGGTACAGGTATATGATGCATAGGTACAGGTATATGATGTATAGGTACAGGTATATATGATGCATAGGTACAGGTATATGATGCATAGGTACAGGTATATGATGTATAGGTACAGGTATATGATACATAGGTACAGGCATATGATGCATAGGTACAGGTATATGATGTAGGTACAGGTATATGATGTATAGGTATATGATGTACAGGTATATGATGTATAGGTATATGATGTATAGGTACAGGTATATGATGCGTAGGATAGTTATATGATGTATAGGTAGAGGTATATGATGTATAGGTAGAGGTATATGATGTATAGGTAGAGGTATATGATGTATAGGTACAGGTATATGATGCATAGGTATAGATATATGATGTATAGGTACAGGTATATGATGAGTAGGATAGGTATATGATGTATAGGTACAGGTATATGATGCATAGGTACAGGTATATGTGGAGATATCACTGTCAAGCTCTAATATAAATATGATCAGAATAAGAGACATTTCAACAGAGTCTTTTAGATTTGTTCCTGAAACCAAAACGAACGCCTGCACACCTGGTGTTACAGAAGTTCTGAATCTTGGCTTTTGGGAGCAACGGCTGATAGAAGATGCAGACCTTTGGCAATCACCCCAACTGTGACATCTTGGTCTCCAGAGAATGAGAAATGCTTACCTTTATCTGGGCAACCGAAAAGGGGTAAAACTATTTCTGATAGTTTAACAAACAGGGGGAAAGTTATGTGTTTAACTGGTACATTTCTCATTATAAACATACGTGATTTTAATTTATACTAGAACCAGGGACTTAAACATATAAGTTGCTATAATGTAGAAGCAAGCCATTAGTAGCAAAAAATAGCAGTACAGTAGAAGGGGGTATTTCCTTCAAATACTAAAGTTATGGTTAAATATGATGACAATGTTTTAAATATCTTACATAACTCATGAGACAACAGTTCCCTAGAAACTGTTTCTCAAACCAGCTTTAAAAGGAAACTTCTAAAAGCAGACAGGGTGACCAGGTCCTACTCAAGAAAACAAAAATAAAGAAAACGGAAGGAGATGTGAATGGAGAACAGGATGGGGAGAGGAGAGTATGGGAACAGACAATGTCAGGTGAATTAATTAAGGAAACCAGATAAAATGAAGTGAAAACTCTTGGAAGCCACAAACTTCAAAAAGTAGGGCTGGAGAGATGGCTCAGTGGTTAAGAGCACTGACAGCTCTTCCAGAGGTCCTGAGTTCAATTCCCAGCAGTCACATGGAGGTTCATAGCCATCTGTAATGAGATCCGGTGCCCTCTTCTGGCTTGCAGGCATACAAACTTAAAAAAGTAAGTCATAAAGAATTAAGCTGAATATGCTTGTCAATTAAAGAAGTTAAACTTGCCGTTCAAAATCTTCCTACAGGGAAAACTCTAGGCCTGATAATCTCAACTGGAGAATTTTACTAAGTATCTGAGGAAGAAGTAGCACAGAAACTCTTGAAGAAAACAGACTGTTTCTCAACTTACACCATGAGCCAGCATTACTCAAGACCAAGAGCAGACAAAGACATTACATAAAAACAACACTAAAAACTAGTGTGCTTTACGAACACAGGTGCAAAGGATTCTCGGCAAACGTCTGGCAAACCCAATCCAACAAGACAAAGGGAACTGTACAGTAAGGCTTAACTCCGCACTGTACACTGCTAGGCTAACATTTGAAAATCAATGAAGGCTACTTATCATACCAGGATAATATAGATGAAGAAGCTATTTGCAAGATAATGTTTTCTACTTTTTGAAACTACCACGGCATACTCTCCAAACTCAAGATGAAACAAAACAAGCATACCTATAAAAAAAAAAAAATAGGTATGATTTGAAGAAACACTTCTTCCAAGATGAGGTAATATGAGGAAGTTCAAAAAAGGATTTCAAAACCATTCATCTTAGGAAAATGAAAGCTAACACCAAATGAGAAATAAACACAGAGCTATCGGAGTGGCCGCAACAGCCGGCAGTGGCCGAGTAACAAATCTTGGCAAGGGTAGCCAAGAACTGATACGTGATCAAGAGGGCCTGAAATTAATTTGTACGTCCATTTGAAATAGCTTAGGAATTTCTCCAGAAGTTAAAGACATACCATGTAATACAACCTTTCTACTCCTATAAACCTCAAGAAAAATGAAAGTATGTGTCTTCACAGTGACTTCGTACGTGCATGGAACTAATCCAAACGCCTGTGAGTCAACTGATGAACGAACTCTAGTATAGCAATAAAATCCACAGCACTTGTCAATAAAAATAAAGTACTGTCCTGGTATATATTAAAAAATGCCTAACCTTTTACCCTGTGCTGTGCTGGCACCCGTAGGGCCACGTGGCACTGCAGGGTATTTTTATCTCAGGAGCTCCAAGCTGCCCTCAGGTACTCCCAGACCCAGGCAATCCGAGAGCCCTTCCAGCGTGGCGCCTTGCCACACTGGTCTCTAGAGTCAGTTCTGGCACCCGTGGGGCCATATGGAATTAACCATAATTTATCTCTGGTTAGCATCTCTCCTAGTGGCTATCTACTAGCCACGAACTCTCTGGTTCAGCAACCTGGCAAAATCAGGGCTCTAGAAGTCCAGCATGGGCTGGCCTATCGTGGCCCCTGCCACGGACTCTGTCCAAGCTCCCAACAACTGTGCCGTGGTAGTTAAAGTATAAACTCCCAATTACCCAGTGAAATCAGGACTCAAGAAGCTGTAATTTATCAATCAAATTTATATGTTAACCTTCCAATCCACAATACAGCCACATAAACTCACCACCAAATAATAAAGATATAAACTGCCCACCTAGATAAGATAAATTGACCTATAGAAATCCACCCCTTAAGAAATCTTCATGACAACCTCAATCTACGTAGAGATGCATGGCAAGGATCATTTACATCTGCCTCCATGCTGCCTCTCTGCTCCTTCCTGCCTCCCCCTTTCCTTCTAAAACTTTGTTCCCTCCTCCATTCCTCATCCAATGACAGGTCTTGTTTTTACCTTGTATCTGCCTTTACCTGCATAATGACATCAACCTACAAGGTATTACTGAATACTGTTGCACAAATCGCAAACTAACTGTTCAGTAAATCTCTACCCTCAGGCTGGAGAGATGGCTCAGCGGTTAAGAACACTGACTGCTCTTCTCTTCCAAAGGTTCTGAGTTCAATTCCCGGCACCTCATGGTGACTCACAACCATCTGTAATGGGATCCAATGCCCTCTTCTGGCCTATCTGAAAACAGCTACTGTGTATTCATATACATAGGATAAATAAATAAATAAATAAATAAATAAATAAATAAATAAATAAAATACACATACCTACATCTTCAACAACAACAAAAACCCCTCTACCTTCAAATATAATTTGAAGTACATTATATAATTCCACTAACCCAGAGTCCTGGAAGAGGAAGGCAAATGCCCAGGAACCTGGGTTTATCAGTGACTGTGTGGTATGGGGAGGGACAGAAGATGGGACGCAGAGAGTACGGGGACTTCTGATTCCCCGGGTGTGAGTATTATCTGCATGGTGGTAACTTCTTTGCTGTGACACAGGTCAAACCCTCAGATTGTGTTTCCTGAAGTTTATCCTGCCTACGATACATCAATAAAAGCATTACAATAAACATGTAAAACATTATTACAATAAGATTCTATTTTTAAGAAAAACTCAGAATAATTCTGAGGGGCAGGAGACATAGCTCAACAGTTAAAAGCACATGCTGCTCTTGGAACAACAGCCCCGGGGAATCCAGTGCTCTCTTCTTCCCTCTATGGGAACCTGCATTCATGTGTATGCATGCACACACACACATACACATACACACACACACACACACACACACACACACACATACACACACACACACATACACACACACACACACACATACACACACACACACACACACACACACACACTCCAGAATTAAAAATAAATCTTTAAGGTAAAGAAAGAATAATTGTGAATACCACGGTTGCACACTTGTCCTGGATAGTGTTTATAATTTGTTTGTTGTTTTGCAGTAGAATCTTAAAAAGTCCAAAGACTGTGATATTGATCCTGTCTGAAATGTCAAAACTCCTCACACAGCCCTGTCAGACAGGACTGAATCTCCCAATCAGTTTAAACAGCTGCATCCATTGCTGTGCAGTGGGAAACCCCAACACAAGATCCGGCAGTATGTCAGCCATGCTAAGAGCAGCTCCCAGGCACTGTAGCACACATTTACTGAGGCCTCTCCTCAGGCTAGTTAGGGTAACAGATTCAAAACTACACCAAATATAAATACACACCTCAGATAATGGGGAGGTCCACAATGCGTACACCAAGCTGGAAGTGACCAGCCAAAATAGGAATTAGTGTACCCACAGACAGGCGCTCTACTTGGGCCAGTGAGAAAGGAAATTTAGACAAATCCAGTGTTTGGAGCCTTTAAAACGCAGATCTAACTTGGGGAGCACAAAGGAGGAAAGTTGATTCCAACGTGAAAGAGAACTGGGGACGTTGAAACAGAAAGGAAGTAACTTCAAGGATTCAGAGAGACCATGGAGGGGTTTCCAGGGTGAGGGCCAAGGCCTCACGGTGGCCTGAAGTCAGATGACCTGTTTCTCTGACGATGTTCTGGAGGAGGAAGACTTTGCTCTGCAGACAGTGTGGTGTTACTGCGGCTTTAATGGTGAGGATAACAGACCAGCTTGAAGCCTTTCTGGTACACACATAAGCAGAAATAACGTAGCAATAGGCGGATCCTTTGCGATATGATGACCGCAGGGCCACGAGGACGCAGCAAAGGGAGAGGAATTATTTAAATTTCTGTCATAAATGAATGACCAGATGTTAAGAGAGGGAAAACGTATTGAAAATAAAACTCGATTTCCTATGCTTATACACGTTCATGTTGCTTTTCATAATGCATGTCTGAACACACCACCACTTAGAAGGTGGTGACATTCCACAATATCACAAATTATTGTCATCCCCCAAGATATACTATGCTGTGATCCTTTGTATGAATAATGTGTGGTTTATTTTCATGCAACAGCACACCACATGTTTTGGTTTCTTAACAGATGGCAAACTCTTTATACCACGGTTTTAAGCCTGCACACTGGGAATGAAAACTATTTATACAGTAAACACTTTAGCTGATCCTATCTTTGGACAAGTTTAATTAAAGAATGAGATACCAATTGCACAATCAAGGAGACTCATGGGAGGAAGAGGGAACTTGCTTCCTTGCTGAATACATTATTTTACTCTAGCAATTTAAAGCATACATGGAAATTAATGGCACTGTTGAGTCTCCCCAAAAATCCCTTAAGCATTTAGCTTTTTTCCGTTGCCTGTTTTCAAACTCCACGTTAACACCCAAGGTGGAAAGAAAACTTCACTGGCTGTTTATTTAATGAAGAAAACTTCACTGGCTGTTTATTTAATGAGATGCCATCACAGGCCTCCCTCTAATGGCTCCCCAACATGCCCGCACCTCATTCAGCTGGTGGACGTTCACTTTCCGTAAATACACACTTCATGGAGAACCAGCCCCGGAGAATTGGCATCCTTCTCTTGAAATTAAGACATTAGGAACAGTAAGCAGGCTGTCATGTCAGTAAGTCACCGTGTTCACCCAGAGCCTCGTGCAACAAGAACCAATACAGATCACTCGATTGCTAGAACACTTGACTTTGGAGACCATGTAAATTTTACTTAAAACTACATTTTGGGTTTCTTTTGAGGCTGGATCTGTCATAGCCTTGGTGGTCTGAAACTCTAGATAGAGGCAGAGTGATCTTGAACTCAGGACATGCCTCTCTCTCATCTTTGGGGGCCGGGGATTAGAGATATTCACTACTGTTTCAGACCCCTAGGCTTCCTGTTTTTTCGTTTTGTTACATTTTGTTTGTCTTTAATCCATCACAGGGAGAGGGAATGGTACAAGCTGGTGACATCTGTAGTGCAATGTACCAGGAACAAAGCGACACAGTCACGTTCAGTAGACAGAAACCGCAGGAATGAGAGAGTATACGTTATTTCACAAGCGAAGAAAGAAATGTTCCCCGAGCCCAAGCGATGGGTTCAGAGTCCAAGGACAAACAGGACCGAGCAGAGACTTCGGCTCTGCTCTAGGCTCCTTTGTGTTGTTTCAGCACAGCGACCCTCCAGTTTAAAATAAGTGATTTCACACAAATGGCAGGAAAGAACATGATGGCGAGCAGGGGAGGACACGGACTACGTTAGTGGCTGAACAGGTTAATGCTCTCAAATTTTCTGCGCTCTCAGTGATGATCTCAGCGCCCAAAGCCACACTCAGACTCACCCTTGATCCTAAAAGCTCAGTAGAACTGAGCCTGAGAAAGCAGAAGTGGCCGCCCATCCACCGCCAGCGCACTAACCTTGCTCGATGCTGTTAATCTGAGATGTGATTTAAAATACTTCTCTCTCTCTGTCTCTCTCTCTCTCTCTCTCTCTCTCTCTCTCTCTCTCTCTCTCTCTCCCTCCCTCCCCCCCCCTCTTTCTCTCTCTCTCTCTCTCTCCCTCTCTTTTTTTTCCCCTTTCCAACAAGTCTCTTCACTTGCATTTCATAATCACTGAGAAATACTGAAGGAAGCACACTGTCAAGCTATTATCATACTTCTCAGGGGGTAAAAGGCAATCTGCCTCTGGCCTCCTTCCTCAGGAGGCACAGAGGTACGCAATTAATGGCACAACAACACATACCCTGCTGGGTCCTATACTGTTCGACTCTCGTGACTGTCTGCAGATGCCGTGGAAAAAAATATATACTGTGGAGAGACGCACTCGGGGTTCGCGGCAGCAGTTAAAAAAGCGAGATGCCGTATGAATCAAAGTGACAGGGCCCAGAAATTAAATGCTCGCCCAAGTTCATTGGTTTTATGTCCAGGCTATAATTTGCAATTAATGCTATGTCCAGCCTCTGGCTCACTGAATAACATCACTGATCCGTCGTCAGTGCACGCACTGGGAGCCAGTGAGCCTCAGGGGCGGAGGAGTCAAATTTCTAGGAAGCATAAAAATTAAGGTTTATTACCTGAAGCATAACTTCATCAAACCCTGGCTTTTACATAAAGGGTAACAACTGAAGGCGCCATGCTATGTAAACATATTTTATCTGAGTTGAGCTCTCAGTGTGCTTCACACACGTGAGCAGGGTTAGGATGGCAGTTAACACAGTAAACCAGGCTCCAGACAATGAACACTTAAAGGGGGATGCGAACAAAACCCAGCACAAGAACCAGGACAGGACAGACGGATGGTGGTCCCATCAGCACAGTGAGGACCCAGAGTAGAGAAAGTGTGTATCTCTCTGGATAGTGGAAGAAAAATGAGGCCGGCTTGCCTTCTAAAGAGTAAGACCGCCAGGGCTGAGGGAGTCTATCCTGCAGAAAGTGTTCTGTAGATAGCACTGGCCCTCACGCCCCAGTACTGCTGCTCTCTGCAAGAGAGATGGGTTTGTTATGAGCAGGAAGTCCCACAGTTCCTTTCTGTATCAACCTACTACCCGGTCATTAAAAGTAAGAGGGTATTGAGGTTGGGGATTTAGCTCAGTGGTAGAGCGCTTGCCTAGCAAGCGCAAGGCCCTGGGTTCGGTCCCCAGCTCCGAAAAAAAGAAAAGAAAAAAAAAAAAATAAGAGGTTATCAGGATGCCCCAAACTTTTCCATGAATATAACCCCTGTTGGATACTAGAGGAAAAGCCTAAAAGGCAATGCCATGCAAGAATGGCTGTGGTCCCAAGACAGAGTGAAAGGAAAATGTTAGAATACATAAAATACCTTCTCTTAATTCCTTTCTGTGCACATACAACATACAGATGTCTTCTGAGAGAGAGAGAGAGAGAGAGAGAGAGAGAGAGAGAGAGAGAAATAGTAACTCAAAAATAAGTAAATAAATCCTACACTCTCTGCTTCAATCATAGCCAACTGGAAAAATGCAAAAATTTGTAAAACAACTGTACCTGTACGCACATTGGCCTTAAGTAGTCAGTACACCTACTAGTGAATGATCTGGGAGAGAACCATGAAAGCTATTTTAATCATTTTGGTTATTTTTATTTATTAAGTTTTGCTCTTTTGCCTGTCCTGGGAGCTTGCTACATAAATCAGGCTGGCCTCAAACTTGTGACAATTGCCCCTGCCCTGCCCCTGCTAGAGCTGAGATTATAGGCGTGTGCCACTGGGCCACAACCCTTGGTTGTGTTTTCTTGTTATTTCAGTATGTTAACAGACAAAACAAACTGAAGTTCTCACTGGAAACCCGGAGCAGGTCCATCCTAGCGTCCTGCTGCCGCCTGAGTGAAAGGCACAGCAAGGCCGTCAGGAAAAGGCGATGGGAAGTGAAACCACAAGGTGAAAGACATCAGGCTTCCATTTCCCCAAATCATGTGACCACACACACATAGGCAGACAGCGCTAGTAACTGCTGTGTCCGTGTCTGCAGACGTCGTGCAGTCAGTGCCTAAGCCCTACCGAGTCAGTTTCCTCTAACAGCGGAGCAATTAGACTCTCAGAGAGGGTGTCTCCCACTGGACGGAGCAGAGTCAGGAGTCCCAGTCTGCAGCCTGGAAGTAGAAGCGGGTGCCTTGCACTCGCATGGCCTGGGGGGTCCCACCCACCTCAGGTACCACCTGAAGCACTAAAGGACCCTCAGGGTTCCCTCCATTAGCATCAGTGCAGCCATGACCACCCTTATCAGAAAACCCAGACTAAAGAAATGTCCACACTCATCTCCCATAATGCCTGAAGTTGGAAGCTGGAAATTTCTCGAATTTGTGGTTTAAATCTGTGAGGCACAGGAAAGGAAGAGAAAGGGTGACGTCTGCAGGTGAGACAGACAGAAGAAGGGCAAAAGAGGTGCGGGAAGAAGTGTCGTTCTAATAAAAAGAAAAGGTATGCTCTACAGTCCGTGGTGCTACATAAAATGGTAGACAGGTTTCTTCCCAGGAAGAATGAACTAGGTTGCCCAGAGCGAAACAGCCAGGATCTTGTCTATTTTCTCTATGACTGGTGGGATGGCGTGACCTTACCGATGGGAGATATAGCCCAAGCAGCTGCCTAACACTGCAGGCCCGGCTAGCCCTATGGACAACGTGTTGTTTGTACGTGAACACCCATTTTTGAGTCCGACTCACAAATGGCACACTCATGGGTTAACAAAGACAACGAATGACACAGAACAAGCACAGCCATGTATTATAATAGGTGTTATGGCAATGGTCCCCACCCCTTTATCAAAATAGTGCACTACACTGTCCTCAGGGAGATCTGAGCTGATCCAGTCAGTCCCCATGTGCCAAGGTGAAGTGAGGCGAATCTCTTAGACGCTGGAGCACAGTGTCCTTCAGACAGGGATTTCTGCATTTGGGCATCCCTGACCATGAGTGTGCAAAACCATGGGTAAGAAGTGGACTGTGCCCTTTCTACAGTAAATAAAATCTTTATGTTTAAGGGAAATATAAAATTATATGGTAAGAATTACTTGCTATTAAGGCCAGCAGAAGCTACCCATAGAACCATAAAATAGAAAACACTACAGGAACGGGCCTATGGAGTTATGGAACTCTGAATAAGGTAATTCTCACCGTCCCTTTTGAACTAATGCTAATGCTGCTAATTTTATGCCTGATTTAAATAAACTACCCATCGTTCTATTTATAGTACATTTTCTTGCAAGTTTAAGTTAGTCTAGGCATACATAACTAACATGTTTAATTGATTGAGTATACTGATAGAAAGAATGTTGATAAAGTCACGGGAGTTATTCTGGCTTAACGTGCCACAATTCTCTTCGATTTAAAAGAAATCGAGATGCTAACAGACCATTTAAAAATGCCCTAACATTTTCTTTCTCTCCCCTTAAGAAGCTTGTTTTCCTTTCCTGCCCACATTGTCACAATCATTACACAAATTAGTCTTGGCAAATCTGGAGAGCTCAATGGGGAGCTTCAGAATGGGATTTTAATGATAAGGAGGAAGTTGCTATTACGGCCCTGCAGAGCGCTTGACTGAGGCAGCACTCTGGTGGAAACAGGTGTCCTGGATCATCACGCGTCCTACAGTAGAGCTGAAACCCTGCGACGAAAACTAAGAAACAAAGCAAATGGGTATTTCAACACAGCTGAAAAGCCTCGACTCTACTTGCCGCGACTGGTAATATATGCTGAGCTTATTTAAATCCCTAAAATTGCTGTAATTAAACTTCTCTCTAAATCAGTTATGTAAGAGTCAGAAATCTCCTATAATTAACTTATCTGTAGAAGTAATCAGACAATAACCGCCGATGTATTTTAGGAGGCACCGACACCGCCGTGGCTGTTGAGCGTGATGGCGATAATGAATCTCGCACGGCAGTTACCCCAGACCCGCTTCTCACAGCTGTGGAGTGGGGTTGAGATTACTTTTCCAAGCTCTTGGACTGAGCTGGTTTAAACATGGTTTCTACCTTGTTCTTCTGTAATACGGGGAGATCACTGAGACAGAGGGTTGCGGTCTGAACTGACACACCAGCCAGCACAACGAAGCCCAGATGGGATGATGGTACGAACAGTGAAGGGTGCTCTGTGTTTTTGGACTGCTAGAAGCGGAGAGCAAAAGCATGTTGTGAGCGGCTAAACTGTGTAGACCTAACAATGTGGCCATTCAAGGCAGAGAGGCCTTGACCGAGTTCATGCAGGCCAGATGCAAAGGTGGAGTGATTGTCCCTTCGTGACTGGTGTCTTCACAGCCAAGTGCGCAGTTCTTGTCCCCATAGGTGATTATTAAGGGAAGTATCAAACGTCTCACTTTCTATTTCCCAAGCTTCCTAGCTCATCAAGTCTTTTGGTATCTGTGTGTATACTCTGTTGCTATGGACGAGAGAAGTATGTGATGTCGCTATGTGCAGTCTGAGTTCTCTAGAACAATAGAGAATGCAACTGTTTCTTGTGCTCCTGCCTCTGTGTGTTGAGCTTACACAAACGCTTCCTCTTTTGAGGCACATGAAGCTAATGTGTAAAAAAACACACAGGGAAGTAACTCTACCAAGGAAGCCCACATATGAGATGTTCAGCCTGCTTAATACTAAGTGGACTGGAATAAACACTTCATTAAAATGTCATCAAAACCTCATAGGTAGCAATGAACAGCCTAGTAAGAGCACCAGTGGAAGGGGAAGCCCTTGGTCCTGCTAAGACTGAACCCCCAGTGAACGTGATTGTTGGGGGGAGGGCGGCAATGGGGGGAGGATGGGGAGGGGAACAACCATAGAGAAGGGGAGGGGAAGGGGTTAGGGGAATGTTGGCCCGGAAACAGGGAAAGGGAATAACAATCGAAATGTAAATAAGAAATACCCAAGTTAATAAAGATGGAGAAAAAAAATGTCATCAAAATATTTAAAACCACTTTTTGAAGGCAATGGAGAAGGAGCAAGGGTGGCAGAGACTAGCATGTGCTGTTCTTAGAAGATCATTTCTGCTCCTGTGTGGAGTGTTCCAGCCGCACATGCCCACAGTGCTTTCTGTTCTGAAGCAGAAGACAGAGGAGAATGGTGGTGGTTCCAGTTCTGTTCAACCTGGTTGTGTGACTCCTGCCCACCTTTATGGGCAGCCTCAGAAAGTATGTAGACAAAGTCGACACATGTACAGGTGATATATGACTGCACCAAAGAATTACCACACAGAGAATCATGCGACATCTATTATCACTGGGTAAGTTTTTGGATACATGGACCAAAGCTCATGTGTAAAATGGCAGCTGATTTCCCCAAAATGAGTGAAGCAAAGAAAAGGAAGTTAAACGCTGTGGCACCCCTTCTATGACCGCCATCTTGGAAGCCATGCTTGGTCATTTCTGTAATACCCCACTGGTTGATGCTGTCTTGTTTCTTTTCCTTCTGCTATGATAAAATTTTCTGACAAAAGCGACTTAAGGGAGAAGAGTTTGTCCTGGTTCATAGCTCTGGGTACATCATGGAGGGGACATCAAGGCAGCAGGGCTTAAAGCAGCTGGCCATGTCATATCCAGAATGACAAATGGACACTGATGCCGAGCTCTCATTCCCCAAGAGGCCAGAATTCCAGCCAGGAATGAATGGCGTCTCCCACATCCCGGGCCCACTATGTTTCCTGGAGGCCAGTTCCTATGGGGATGTCCTCTTGTAGGAACTGCTTCTGCCCAAATAACCCAGTTACACATCCAGGTCACACTCAGTGTGGGGGTAGGACATGGGGACATAATACCGGATGTATTCGAGCTGGGAAAAGCTAGGATGTCAGATGGTGAAGACCAGAAACAGGAGAAGCAAGTCTTCAGTAGGAACTCTGCCCAAATCTCTGGCAGATTGGTTAAGTTCCAAAGGCAACCCCACCCCCAAAGGACTTAGATTTTGGAAACAAATAGAAGCCAAAAGTCAGGGTGAAGATGTCAGCAGCTTTATATCAGTGACTTCAAATTACAGAAGACAGGTTTGTTGTTTGTTTGTTTGCTTGTTTTTCAGTTTCAATGAGGATAAGTTAGTGCCTTACTGCACGTCAGCTCTCTGAAAGAACAAACCAATTTTAGAATTGCTGAACATATTGGAAACACGATTTACCTTCTAATCAAAAGTTACTACACAGGAGGAAAGAAGACAGGGATCACCTGACTCATGAGAGAAAAAAATCTACGCAATAGCAATGGCTTTCTATTAAGCCCAGATGTCGATTTTATTAGAAAAAAAAAGATCAAATCAATGATTATCAATAAGTATAAAGAAACAAAGAAAAATGAAGCATTAATTAATGGACAGAGATGGAACCTCAGTAGTCAAATAAAGACTATTTTTAAAAAGCAACTGGAGATGAAAAGAAAATAAGCTACAATAAAAATTTTATCAGTGGACCCAACAGAAAATTGAAAACAAAACAAAACAAAACGGTGAACTAAGGATGCTGTGCAGAAATGGAGCGGTCTAAAGGGCAAACAAAACGGCAGCAAGAATCTAAATCTCAGAGACGAGTGAGATATTAACCCAAAGTCTAGCATACATGTAACACAGGCACATGCATCTGCAACCCCTCACACATAAACATGCACCCTTCTACACACACACACTCTCTCTCTCTCTCTCACACACCACACACACACACACCACACACACACCAAACACACACTCACACACACCATACACACATTCACTCACACACACACACTCACACACACCACACACATCACACACACCACACACACACACACACACACACACACACACACACTCAACATACACACACACACACTCTCGTACACACACACACACATACACTCACTCTCATACACACACACACACACACACTCTCACACTCACACACACAATTACAGAAGCAGAAGTTCAGCATGAGGCTTGGTTATCCTTTCTGTTAACTTTATTTTTACTTTCCTTATGATCACAGGAAAGTAGGCGCTCTTCATATGAGGCTCCAGTTGCACCAAACTGACTTCCTGGCTACAACCTAACTGCCTCAGCCTTTTCTTTAAGCTCTTTTCCTTTTTTCTGAATTACAAATGTGATTCTTTTTTTTTTTTGGTAGTAAAACTATGACTTAGTTTCTACTGCCATCTGGTGTTTTGCTGGAGCACTGTTTATTCTTAAAATAATATAAAGAAAAAACTTCTAAATGCCTTTTAGAAACCTTCCTTTTTAGGTACTGTTAAAACACATCACTAATTTATGTAATTATATGAGTTTTGTTCTATATATTATGTATACGTACACATGAGTGTATGTATGTGTATATATAAATAATTGAGTATTGGTTTAAATCAAAGGAAATCACGGAAATATCCGTGATGAAAACACCATTTTATTTGACAACACACATTCTCCCTCCCTCCCTACCCCTCTAACTGCCTTGCTAATCATGGTTCTGGTTGGTCACTTGGATGTCTGCAGTAGTATCTTAATTGCTTTTCCTGCCTGCATCTGTACTTGCTAGGCCAGAATAAGGCTCTGGAAACAAAAGCAGTCCCTTGGGTTCTCCTCTAACTAGAGACCAGACAGAAGTCCTAGCTGTGACCTTCAAAGCTCTCTGTGAATTTTCAACTGCTCTGATCTTACCACTCCAACACTGCCCCCCTCCTCACATTCTTCAGCCATAAATATCACTAACCAATTCTCAAGGGCACTGAGCATGGATGCCTTTCAGCCTCAGAGGATTCTCTGTGAGCCCCAGACGCTCCTCCAACATGAAGGAACAAAACTCCTTCTCTAAAGTCTTCAAATCTCTTCTGACTTGACAGTAAGGAGCAACAGAGAGAGAGGTGGGGGGGGGATGAGAAAATGTGTGTGTGTGTGTGTGTGTGTGTGTGTGTGTGTGTGTGTTATGCAACAGAGTACTTTCTGGTACACATCAGGTCCCGGTTTCAGTTCTCAGTACTGAAAATCAAAGAAATACACAAGCACACATGGAGGCCAAAAGCAATGTCCAGTCTTCCTCAATCTCCCTTATTGTTGTCTTGGGACAGAAGCTGTCACGGAACCTGAAGCTCACTGATTCAGCTACACCGGTGGCCAGCAAGCCTCTGTGGCCTTTCTGCCTCGCCTCTACCCTCCTAGCGTCAGAACTGCAGGAATCCTTCCTAACTCAAGTTGCACGGCAGACATACATTTCAGACTGGACCATTTCCCTAGCCTCTCTTTTAACTCTTCTCACTACCTGTTACACTGAACTGAAATCCATGTTTACCTCCCAAATACACTCAAAACGTAAATCCAGATTAAGTATCCCTAATGTGAAAATCCAATATCAACACTGTGCTACAAGGAGAAGATTATAAGGCAATATTTATAATGTTATTTCTCAAACAATACATGGAGGGCACATGTGACTCTTGGGATATATATATATATATATGTGTGTATATATATATATATATGATGTGTGTGTATATATATATGTGTATATATATGTATGTGTGTATGTATATATATGTATATATATGGGCTATTTTATATATGTGTGTATGTAGAGAGATGATAGATAGATAGGTATTCATGCATGAATAATTATATATTCAAATACTTAAAATCTGAACAAGTCCAACATCCAAAACATTTCTGGCCCCATGTATTTTGAAAAAGGGAAATTCAACCTGTGCTGTAAAGACTGGGGCTTCATTTTATCACTGTTGTTATAATAATGTTGTGTGTGTGTGTGTGTGTGTGTGTGTGTGTGTGTGTGTATCACTATTATGCCCTCAGCAGAACCTGGCAGCAGGACCTGAATAGGGATTAGATGAGTGGATGAGTAAAATGTTGTTTGAGTGTGACAAACAGTGAACTGTCTACACTGCAATGGTTTGTAGCTCATACTTGATTTAGAATATGTGGGGAAAGATGACATCCAGTGGAGAGAGACTGATATAGCAATTCTATCTAAAGCAGACACATAATTTGATTCCATTTTAAATTTAGGCATCTCAGGGTTAGGGAGACACCCTGAAGGGTAAAACGCTTGGTTGGCAGACCACAGACCTGGATTTAGATTCCCAGTAATCATATAATGGCGGCCTTTGCCTGCAACACCAGTGCTATAGACAGACAGACAGATCCCAGGAACTTGCTGGTCAGCTGAACTAGTTCATTTGGTGAACTCCAGATTCAGGGAGAGATCTTGTCTTAAAAAGGTAAGGTGATGGATCCCGGCCCACAGCTCCCTGCTCCCAAACCCCGTGGGATAGAGAGCTGCCCAGACCTGTGGGCAATCCTGAGAATGCAGGGTGGGAGAGACCGCCACTTCTGTCCACCTTTGCCCACATCCCTGGCCCAAGAAGAAACTGTATAGGGACTCTAGGCACAGGAAGATAGGGGCAGTCAAGCTGCAGGAGCCCTGCGGTCCAGACTGTGCCCAGATCTGAATGGATCTGGTCAAACAGCTCCCTGCACCCAAATCCCGTGGGAGGGAGAGCTAGACCTTCAGAAGGGCAGACATGCCTGGGAAACCAGAGAAGACTACTCTCTGCCCAAATTTCTGACTCTAGAGGGAAACGCCTAGCACCATATGGACCCCTGCACACAGGGACCCAGGAGAAGTAAGGGCAGTCACTTCTGGTTCCCGCCCACAGGGACAGTTGAAAGCCAGTGGACAGGAACCAATACACACCTGAAAGCAGAATACTCTGTTCCCATAACTGGCTGAAAGAAAACAGGAAAACAGGTCTACAGCACTCCTGACACACAGGCCTATAGGATGGTCAAGCCACTGTCAGAAATAGCAGAACAAGGTACCACCAGAGACAACCTGATGTCGAGAGGCAAGCACAGGAACCCAAGTAACAGAAACCAAGACTACATGGCATCATCAGAGCTCAATTCTCCCACCAAGCAAACACTGAATATCCAAACACACCAGAAAAGCAAGATCTAGATTTAAAATCACATTTGATCATGATGATGGAGGACTTTAAGAAAGATATAAAGAACTCCCTTAGAGAAAACCAGGAAACCACATGGAAAACAAGTAGAAACACTTGGAGAGGAAACACGAAAACCCCTGAAAGAATTACAGGAAAACACAATCAAACAGGTGAAGGAATTGAAAATGGAAAAAAGAAATAATAAAGAAATCACACAGGGAGACAACACTGGATATAGAAAACCAAAGGAAGAGACAAAAAGTCGTAGATACAAGCATCACCAACAGAATGCAAGAGATAGAAGAGAGAATCTCAGGAGCACAAGATTCCATAGAAATCATCAACACAACTTTCAAAGATAATGTAAAACGGAAAAAGTTACTGGCCCAAAACATACAGGAAATCCAGGACACAATGTGAACATCAAACCTAAGGAAATAGGTATAGAAGAAAGTGAAGACTCTCAGTGCAAAGGACAGTAAATATCTTCAACAAAATCATAGAAGAAAACTTCCCTAACCTAAAGAAAGAGATGCCCATGAACATATAAGAAGCTTACAGAACTCCAAATAGATTGGACCAGAAAAGAAACTCCTCCTGTCACATAATAATCAAAACACCAACTGCACAAAACAAGAAAGGATATTAAAAGCAGTAAGAGAATAAGGTCAAGTAACATATAAAGGCAGACTTTTCAGAATTACACGAGACTTCTCACCAGAGACTATGAAAGCCAGAAGATCCTGGACAGATATCATACACACCCTAAGACAATAAAAATGCCAGCCCAGGTTACTGTATCCTGCAAAACTCTCAATTAACATAGATGGAGAAACCAGGATATTCCATGACAAAACCAAATTTACACAATATCTTTCTACAAATCCAGCCTTACAAAGGATAATAAATGGTAAAGCCCAATACAAGGAGGCAAGCTACACCCTAGAAAAAGCAAGAAACTAATCATTTTGCAACAACAAAACAAAGAGAA
Organism: Rattus rattus; assembly: GCF_011064425.1. NCBI lineage: Eukaryota > Metazoa > Chordata > Mammalia > Rodentia > Muridae > Rattus > Rattus rattus. Next base: position 133,967,593 of record NC_046154.1, on the reverse strand, counting down.
GACAAGCACACAAACATAATATCACCTCCAAATACAAAGATAAGAGGAAGCAACAAACACTATTCCTTAATATCTCTCAACATCAATGACTCAATTCCCCAATAAAAAGACACAGATTAACAAACTGGATACATAATGAGGACCCAGCAGTTTGCTGCCTACAGGAAACACACCTCAGAGACAAAGACAAACACTACTTCAGAGTGAAAGGCTGGAAAACAACTTTCCAAGCAAATGGTCTGAAGAAGCAAGCTGGAGTAGCGATTCTAATATAGAATAAAATCGATTTTCAACCAAAAGTCATCAAAAAAGATAAGGAAGGACACTTCATATTCATCAAAGGAAAAATCCACCAAGATGAACTCTTAATCCTAAATATCTATGCTCCAAATAAAAGGGCACCTACATACATAAAAGAAACCTAACTAAAGCTCAAAGAACACATTGCACCTCACACAATAATAGTAGGAGACTTCAACACCCCACTCTCATCAATGGACAGATGATGGAAACAGAAATTAAACAGAGACATAGACAGAATGACAGAAGTTATAAACCAAATGGACTTAACAGATATTTATAGAACATTCTATCCTAAAACAAAAGGATATACCTTCTTCTTACCACCTCATGGTACTTTATTCAAAATTGACCATATAATCGGGCACAAAACAGGCCTCAAAAGATACAGAAAGATAGAAATAATCCCATGCATCCTATCAGACCACCACGAGCTAAGGCTGGTCTTCAATAACAATAAGGAAAGAATGCCCACATATGCATGGAAGCTGAATGACACTCTACTCAATGATAACCTGGTCAAGGAAGAAATAAAGAAATAAATTAAAAACTTATTAGAATTTATTGAAAATGAAGGTACAACATACCCAAACTTATGGGACACAATGAAAGCTGTGCTAAGAGGAAAACTCATAGCGCTGAGTGCCTGCAGAAAGAAACAGGAAAGAGCATATGTCAGCAGCTTGACAGCACACCTAAAAGCTCTAGAACAAAAAGAAGCAAATACACCCAGGAGGAGTAGAAGGCAGGAAATAATCAAACTCAGAGCTAAATCAACCAAGTAGAAACAAAAAAGGACCATAGAAAGAATCAACAGAACCAAAAGTTGGTTCTTTGAGAAAATCAACAAGATAGATAAACCCTTAGCCAGACTAACGAGAGGACACAGAGAGTGTGTCCAAATTAACAAAATCAGAAATGAAAAGGGAGACATAACTACAGAATCAGAGGAAATTCAAAAAATCATCAGATCCTACTACAAAAGCCTATATTCAACAAAACTTGAAAATCTGCAGGAAATGGACAATTTCCTAGACAGATACCAGGTACCAAAGCTAAATCAGGAACAGGTAAACCATTTAAACAACCCAATAACTCCTAAAGAAATAGAAGTAGTCATTAAAGGTCTCCCAACCAAAAAGAGCCCAGGTCCAGATGGGTTCAGTGCAGAATTCTATCAGGCCTTCATATTAGACCTCATACCAATACTATCCAAACTATTCCACAAAATTGAAACAGATGGAGCACTACCGAATTCCTTCTATGAAGCCACAGTTACTCTTATACCTAAACTACACAAAGACCCAACAAAGAAAGAGAACTTCAGACCAATTTCCCTTATGAATACCAACGCAAAAATATTCAATAAAATTCTGGCAAACCGAATCCAAGAGCACATCAAAACAATCATCTACCATGATCAAGTACGCTTCATCCCAGGTATGCAGGGATGGTTTAATATACAAAAAACTATCAACATAATCCATTATATAAACAAAAGGAAAGATAAAAACCACATGATCATTTCATTAGATGCTGAGAAAGCATTTGACATAATTCAACACCCCTTCATGATAAAAGTTCTGGAAAGTATAGGAATTCAACGCCCATACCTAAACATAGTAAAATCCATATACAGCAAGCCAGTCGCTAACATTAAACTAAATGGAGAGAAACTTGAAGCAATCCCACTAGAATCAGGAACTAGAGAAGGCTGCCCACTCTCTCCCTACTTATTCAATATAGTTCTTGAAGTCCTAGCCAGAGCAATCAGACAACAAAAGGAGATCAAAGGGATACAGATTGGAAAGGAAGAAGTCAAAATATCACTATTTGCAGATGATATGATAGTATATTTAAGTGATCCCAAAAGTTCCACCAGAGAATTACTAAACCTGATAAACACCTTCAGCAAAGTAGCTGGGTATAAAATTAACTCAAATAAATCAGTATCCTTCCTCTACACAAAAGGGAAACAAGTTGAGAAAGAAATTGGGGAAACTATACCCTTCATAATATTCCCAAATAATATATAATACCTCCGTGTGACTTTAACCAAGCAAGTGAAAGGTCTGTATGATAAGAACTTCAAGCCTCTAAAGAAAGAAATTGAGGAAGACCTCAGAAGATGGAAAGATCTCCCATGCTCATGGATTGGCAGGATTAATATATTAAAAATGGCCATTTTACCAAAAGTGATCTACAGATTCAGTGCAATCCCCATCAAAATTCCAATCCAATTCTTCATAGAGTTAGACAAAACAATTTGCAAATTCATCTGGAATAACAAAAAGCCCAGGATAGCTAAAACTATCCTCAACAATAAAAGGACTTCCGGCGGGAATTACTATCCCTGAACTCAAGCAGTATTACAGAGCAATAGTGATAAAAAAAAAACAAAAAACTGTATGGTATTGGTACAGAGACAGGCAGATAGACCAGTGGAATAGAACTGAAGACCCAGAAATGAACCCACACACCTATGGTCACTTGATTTTTGACAAAGGAGCCAAAACCATCCAATGGAAAAAAAGATAGCATTTTCAGCAAATGGTGCTGGTTCAACTGGAGGTCAGCATGTAGAAGAATGCAGACCAATCCATTCTTATTACTCTGTACAAGCTTAAGTCCAAGTGGATCAAGGACCTCCACATCAAACTAGATACACTCAAACTAATAGAAGAAAAAGTGGGGAAGCATCTCGAACACATGGGCATTGGAGAAAATTTCCTGAACAAAACACCAATGGCTTATGCTCTCAGATCAAGCATCAACAAATGGGATCTCATAAAACTACAAAGCTTCTGTAAGGCAAAGGACACTGTTGTTAGGGCAAAAGGGCAACCAACAGATTGGGAAAAGATCTTTACCAATCTTACAACTGATAGAGGGCTTATATCCAAAATATACAAAGAACTCAAGAAGTTAGACTGCAGGGAGACAAATAACCCTATTAAAAAATGGGGTTCAGAGCTAAACAAACAATTCACAACTGAGGAATGCCGAATGGCTGAGAAACACCTAAAGAAATGTTCAACATCTTTAGTCATAAGGGAAATGCAAATCAAAACAACCCTGAGATTCTACCTTACACCAGTCAGAATGGCTAAGATAAAAAATTCCTGGGACAGCAGATGCTGGTGAGGATGTGGAGAAAGAGGAACACTTCTCCATTGCTGGTGGGATTGCAGACTGGTACAAGCATTTTGGAAATCAGTCTGGATGTTCCTCAGAAAATTGGACATTGCACTACCTGAGGATCCAGCTATAACTCTCTTGGGCATATACCCAAAAGATGCTCCAACATACAACAAAGACACATGTTCCACTATGTTCATAGCAGCCTTATTTATAATGGCCAGAAGCTGGAAAGAACCCAGATGCCCTTCAACAGAGGAATGGATACAGAAAATGTGGTACATCTACACAATGGAATACTACACCACTATCAAAAACAATGACTTTTTGCAATTCATAGGCAAATGGATGGAACTGGAAAATATCATCCTGAGTGAGGTAATCCAAACACACATGGTATGTATGCACTCATTGATAAGTGGATATTAGGCCAAATGCTTGAGTTACCCTAAATGCACAGAACACATGAAACTTAAGAAGGATAACCAAAATGCAGATGCTTCACTCCTTCTTTAAAAGGGGAACAAGAATTTCCCTTGGGAGGGGATAGGGAGGCAAAGTTTAGAACAGAGGCAGAAGGAACACCCATTCAGAGCCTGCTCCACATGTGGCCCATACATATACAGCCACCAAACTAGATAAGATGGATGAAGCAAAGAAGTGCAGGCCGACAGGAACTGGATGTAGATCTCTCCTGAGAGACAAAGCCAGAATACGGCAAATACATAGGCGAATGCCATCATTAAATCACTGAACTGAGAACGGGACCCTCATTGAAGGAATCTTAGAAAGGACTGAAAGAGCTTGAAGGGGCTTGAGACCCCATATGAACAACAATGCCAACCAACTAGAGCTTCCAGGGACTTAGCCACTACCCAAAGACTATACATGGACTGACCCTGGACTCTGACCTCATAGGTAACAATGAATATCCTAGTAAGAGCACCAGTGGAAGGGGAAGCCCTTGGTCCTGCCAAGACTGAACCCCCAGTGAAGATGATTGTTGGGGGGAGGGCGGCAATGGGGGAAGGATGGGGAGGGGAAGCCCATAGAGAAGGGGAGGGGCAGGGGTTAGGGGGATGTTGGCCTGGAAACCGGGAAATGTAAATAAGAAATTCCCAAGTTAATAAAGATGGGAAAAAACAGGGAAGACGAAAATCAATAGAATTCATCTGACATCAACCTCTGACCTATAAATATATATTTATAACAGGCAAGTGTGTGCTCATGCAAGCAAAGCATGCACACACAGCTATAAATAAGACGACCTTCTAACAGGGTCACAGAATTACTAGTTCTAAGGAACATGGTCAGTTTCCTGTTCCTGTTAGTAATACTTTTCATTTGTCTATTTTGTTTTCTGTGTGGGAGACAAGGTCTTGCTTTGCTACCTAGGCTGGCCTCAACCCCACCATTCCTCTGCCTCAGTCTCCCGGGTGCTGAATTACAGGTATGACCCACAGTTCCTAGTCATCAATATTCCAGGTGAGATAATGTAGACAGGAAATTAGGGAACCCAACACATCATTCTAAGACAAATTCATTATTGCTACTTTAAAAAATTCCTCTTTCTGCTCCTCTGAGGCTAAACTATGGCCACCGAACCCACTGACATATTTAAAAACAAAAGGCTTGATTTTCCTGGCAACTCAATCTGTGTAAAAAAACACAAGATTCTCAAGTATGAGGATTTTCTCAATGAACCGCTGGTGACACTATTTACTATTTCTTTGAATCATAGTGACTCCTGTTCTCCCTCCTAATGAAAAGGTTTAATTATAAGCATTGTTTGGCTGGTACGGACCTCAGCTCCAACTTTATTTAATTCTGACATTTTTCAGATAGGGTTCTCATAGATCAGGCTGGTCTTGAACTTCTGATCCTCCCGCTATTTCCTCTCCTACTCTCAAGTAGCGGAGCATTCCAGCAGGTGTAGGGCCCTCAGGCTGGGCCTCTGCTGCTAATGACATAAAAGGTGCTAAAAAACGGGTGCAGAAAGCTGTCGCACTGTCTGCTGCTCCAGAGACCCCAGGTCTCAGACTCTCGAGATGACCCTTCTAGGACTTACAGCCCTTGGAGGATGGACTTCTGCAGTACACACAGAACTGTGTGGATTGCAGACAAAGGTCGATCTGGAGCTAGGGTGTGTAGGAAAGCAGGGTTCATCACAGTGCTCATAGATGTCTGTATCTACAAGAATCCACCACCACACTCTCATTGCTTGTTCTTCCGTTCTATAAGTACAATGGGGACTTCCTAAAGCACACGCTTGCACCGGTGAAGGAGAGAGGCTGGGACAGGCATAGAATCTCACGCATGCGCTAAAGTGTTCTTGCTACTGTGCTCTGGCCTGGGACCTTCTCTAGCTGCCCACGTTTGACTCTTGGCTTGTTCAGGGTTCTCAGTTTCAGGGCCCTTCTTTTGCTTCTCGGGGACCAGTGCAGGCTGCTCCTCAGCTGAAAAAATGCCCCTGGATGGCATCACCAACCTCAGGGACCTGCCTCTCTCATACCCAACCACCCACTCCTGCCCTCCGGCCGGGTCTTCAAAGAATTTTTGTTTCAGCTCTCCTGTGCCCTGCTTGCGGGAGGAGATTCCCGGGCAGCAGCAGGCTGCTGTGTGCTCTCCAGAGCGTCCGCTTCACAGCAATGGCACACAGGTATCTGGGGAGATCAAGCATGCCAAGTGGGTATCTTCACAAGAGCAGACACCTCAGTGGCCTACTGTGATGTTAGTGAGGACTGTCAACTTGGCCGAATCTGAAATCACGTAGGGGACAAGTTCCTATGCACACTTAGGAGGGGTCATTGAGAGCAAGTTAACATGTGGTCATGTTAGTGGGGCTTACCTTGTTTAAGTTAACTCACGTGGGAAGCTCTACCTTAAAGCAGTGTAGGACCAGTCTCTGGGCTTCGGTCCTACACAGCATAAGGAAGAAACTGGCTGGGCACAGACCATTCATTGCTCTCTTCCTCCAGGCTGAAAAGCCAACGTGACCAGTTGGGTCAAGTTCCCACTGCCTTGACTTTTCTGCCATGATGGTCTGTCTGTACCCTTGAACTTTGAGCCTTTCTTGACTTAAATGGCTTTGTTCAGATTGTTCTCTCGAAGCAGGAAAGATAACAAATACGACCAGGGGATCATCCCATCTTAGCCATGGTGGATGGATGTTGAGTATCAATTGGAGATAAATGACTAAGATACTGTTCCCAGCTGCTAACTGTCATTTATTCTCAATATTTAAATTCCTTCCTCCTCCTACTCCTTCTGGAACAGTATTAAATGCAGTATTAAACAGAGTTAAATGCAGCTCTTCTAAGAGACCTCTGGCTTTTTGTTTTGTTTTGTTTTGTTTATTTGTTTTTGTTTTTTGGGTTTTGTTTTGTTTTGTTTTTTCCCCAAAGCCTCTTTCTAGCACATAGATGTGGTTCTGATGGCTGGTAAAAAAAAAAAAAATAAATAATGGCTGAATAGTAAGAGAGGCGCTGGATCCCTGGGAGATGCTAGAATAGTCATGTGCATAACATAAACTTTTAAGCCATTGGAATTTGAACTTTTTAAATGACTCATAAGTAGATCTAACTATAGGGATGTTGTAAAGCCAATGGCAGTATCTCACGTGATAGCCAGCGTGTCTCTCTGCTGGCCTTGTGATTCCATAGGATGCTAGCAGTTGTTGCACAAAGCACCCACCTATTATAATGAACGAACTACAGATGTGTTTGTTGGTTTGTTGGTTTGTTTATAGACTTAAAAAATTTTGCTCTCCATCATGTTTCTCCACTGAAATGAGCGTCCTCTTCTGAATAAGAAAGATTAAGAAATTCTGGACCTCTGCCCCGTTAGCAATTCACTCCCTTTAGCTCTCTCTGCCAGACTTACTCTCTGATCAGTCCCTGCTCTATGCTCCATGCTCCATGCTCCTGCACCCAGAGTTCATGTTTCTGCTCCAGTGTCTCCTCCAGCCTGACAGCAAGCTCCCATTCTCACTCCCTCCCTTATCTCAAGCTCCCATTCTCGCTCCCTCCCTTATCTCAAGCTCCCATTCTCACTCCCTCCCCCATCTTTAGCTGACTTAGCCCAGTGCTGGGATCCGGCCACTTTGCAGCACTCTCTGCCATTCTTTGCAGGAGCTCCTTAAGCAGGTTTGCTACTGGAGTTCCCAGAAGGTCAAAGGTTATCCTTTAATTAACATCCCTGCAGAATGACGATACAGAGCCTGCCTTCTCTCATTTTGCCAGAAGCATTATTTTAAGTCACAAGCTCTCAATGAGGGTTAGAGACATGGCTCAACAGGTAAACAAAGCACTTGCTATACAAGGATGAGGACCTGAGTTCCCAGCTCCAGAACTAACAAAAAAAGCCAGACTTTGTAGCATAAGAACCAATAATCCCCCCCACCACCGTGTACCTGGGACAAGAAGGAATCTGGAAGCTCCAAGGGATGAGAACTGACACCCAAGAATGGCCTCTAATTGACACATACAAGCCATGCCATGCATGTATGTACCTGCACACACACACACACACACACACACACACACACACACACACACAGACACTGGCACATACAGAGACACACACTCATACACACAGACACACAAACACATACTCAGAAAACAGAAACACACACAGAGACACACAATCACACACACGCACACACGCACACACACGGTGGGGAGAGAAAGATTAACATGCATAACTCATAGCAAGCCATATGCCTAATTTCTCAGTACTGGCCATGCTGTTCACTTTTTTCACACGTGCCAACAATGTTTCCATATACTTGCATTGTGACTTGATATTCTAGCTAGTTCCAAGTCTTCAAGTGTAGCATTTTGATTGCCACACAGGAAGACACTGGCTCCCTTCAGATCCTGAAGCAGCACCATCTGACCACCAGTACTTGGTCTGTGACAGCATCAACTAAGATACCACCTGAAGAACAAACTCCTCACCTATGTATTGTCCAAACTGGTTCCCTCTGTAATGATACTAGCTGGACCCTTTCCTTCACAATATCCCATGCCAATGTACAGGGCTGTAAGTATGGGTCAATTGCCTCATCGTGATGATGGACAATGGTTTGGATGCTGAAGTCTAGGAACCAAAGGCACTTCTAATACAAACATTCGATTCTCAACTGACGTCACAGAAACTAGGTTCTTACCAACTTATTATGTTGCCGTGCATCTCTAGACACCAGGCAAAGGAGTGCAGCCCGATAGATGCCCTAGTACAGGGTAGCCTCATCCTCTCCCTGCGTCACACAACCCTATTGTACCCAGATTGCCCAACTGCCAATACCAACAGCTACTGTTCAACCAACCTTCCAGCATAACCATAAAATACCTAATGTCTACTGCCTAACTGCCCACTATCAATGCCCAACAGCCACCAGTGAACAGACCAAACCCCTGGCCTGGCCCCAGTCAACCATGCAGTCCCAAGCACAGGCTTAACTTGCCATTGAAGCCTAAACTCTTACATTATAAAGAATATAAATAAATACTTCTCGATAAAATGACTAATAACAAAACAGAAGACTCAGTGCCATTTTCTTTCAACTTACGATATAAAATAAAAATTTCCATTATTCTTGAATTGAGATATGACTTTTTTTTCCTGTACATGTTTTTAAAGGCCGCTAGTTAGACAATTTCATGTGTTCTCTTTTTTCTGTATCACAGCTACCTATTTGTGTCAGGAAATTAAAGCAAAACAAATGAAGTGCTATGCAAGTAACTATTCGACATCCCAAAACATATGACTATGTATTTCCATTAAGCCCAGTGAGTGCAATGTAAGAAAATTATTTCCAGTCACATGATTCATTTTTATTAAGTGCTGAATTCTTCATATTCAAATCTCATTACAGAATACCGAGAGTTGGGTTCCTACGAATTGTTTTGATGTCACTGGACAATGACTGCTATCAGATGACTGGCTAAGCATTTCCTGTGGATGAAGACAGCAGTGTAGGCAGCATAGATCAACACCAAGCATCTCTGTGGGCGACAGACATCACTCCAAGGAGAAACCAAGGTGGTAAGACTCCATTACCAAAGCTCATTCAGTATCTGCACTGTCTCATAAAACCCCAACTACTTTGATAAGAGTCGTAGCGTATCTAGAATGTTCCATAGTACACTACTTGGATATTATTCTCCTTCCTTCAAGGACTTGACACATATGCAGATGACCCCTTGGAGGTGCCTATGTTGGATCCTGGATGTATCTATCCAACTACTAAGAGTTTTAATGTGAACCGGAAGTCTTCCTGTGTCAGCCTCACAAACAGCAACTCCCAGAAATGAGGAGTGTAAACGCACTGGGTGTCTGGCATAGCAGGTGAAATCTACCTCTCCCATGGACAACAAGAAAGGAGCAACCATCTATTATAATGTCTTTTATGTACACACAACTTAAGAGCAGGCATCCATAGCTGAGGGACAACTGAAGCAGCTAATTCTCAAGGTATAGTTGATTATAGCTACCATAGACACTCGTTTTGTTTGTCTTTGGAATTGTGTATGTGTTGACCTAGGAATGAGGCAGAGTGGGTGCAATAGATATGAAGTCTGAGACACTATCCTCTGTCTCCGTAGCAGACATCAGAGTGTGTAGGTATAACTAATGCTATAATCCAGAGAAGAGTGACACCGATCAGTTGACTTGTGAGCTCAGCACATTTGAGATTCAGTCACGGAATACATTCTGATGTGGAAAGGGGCTTTGAACAGGAAAGAGCCTTTTATAGGCTAGCCATGCTTCTATGCCTCTAAGACCCCAAGTAGAGGAACAGAACTGACTTTGAAATACAGGGTGTCAAGTTGAGTGCCATCTGCAAATCACAGCTCCTGTACTCTTGCCTCCTGACACCCTATCGGAAAGGTGTGTGCATGCAAAACAAGTAGAGAATGAGCAATTGCAGTTTCCCAAGCTGTAGAGGCCAACAGTTTGCAGGATTCCAAGCCATTTTGTTCTGCCCCTTTGTGCCTTTCCCTGAAAGAGATATGAAAGGACAGAGAGGCACGAGTTTTCACTCTTCCTATGAGCAGCTATAGTAAGGGCGACTTTCTGCATATAACTCTTGCTAAATCTACAAGGTGCATAAAAGATAAATGAGAAAGAAAAGGGAACAATGTTTCTTAAATTCCTGTTGAGTGTCCCAGAACTTTGGAGCTAATCAACCAATAACGTCCTTAAAACTAGACAGCTGCATAGACAATTCACACAGTAGTTAGAACACTTTTATTTTTGCAGTATATGTTTGGCTCATGTATATAAACACGTGCAAATGCACATGTATGTGCACATGCATGTGGAAGCCTGAGGTCAGCACTGGGTGCAGTCTGCAGTCTGTCTTCACCTTATATTTTGAGGTAGAGTGTCTCAATGAACCTACAGCACATTGAATTAGCTAGTAAGACCCAGGGATCCATCTATCTCTCTCTACCTGCCCTAGCTCCAGAATCAGTCATTAACATATATCATTGTGTCTGGCTAGGGACCAGAACTCAGGTCATTTACTGACCCTGCCATCTCCCCAGACCCAGAAGTGCACATCAACTGGGCAGAGTATCTGCCTGCTATTCTTACAGATAATAAAGAAATGACAGAGAGGAAACCATAAAAATGTCTGTCCCCACATTACTCTCTCTTGTAGGATATATAGTACTCTGGGAAGCCCACAGCACTACATCCTAGAGTCATCACAATGGATTAAAGTGACTTGGGAAGCCACATGAAGAGAACATACCCAGATCGATCAGAAGTGTGTTGGTCATGAAGGGGTCTCTCCACCCCTAGAGAAAAACTACAGAAGGATTGTACATTCTAAATACAAGTAGAAGGTTCTGATCCCATATGGACATACATGCTGTGGGCCACAATATCAGGTCTCTTTAAGTTGCTTGGACCTAGATTCCTGAGGTACTTGGAAGGCAAGTATGACTGGACTAATCCCAGAACTAAGACACCATTTTTCTCCACTCTCTCATACAGCACATAGGATACCTAATGTCTACGCAAATTTTCCAGGCCCCGGGGTGAAAGCCCCATTCCCAACAGGCTGAATTCTGAGGCATAAAGTAGTTAAGGAATCCTATCCAGGGTAAAGACTAAGGACGATCAATTTCAGAGTCCATATCCTAACATTATGACTTTAGTCAGACAATGATGAACATTCCAGTAGTAAGGAGGCTAACCTTGGGTTCCCTGAATGCTGACAACCTTGACCCTTAGTATTTACAGTCTCCTGTCCAAAAATGGTGTAATGCATTCCTCTTCTGTCCTGATATCAGTCTTGTTTCCTCTCTCACATTATTTTATCACCATGAAGAAATACTAAATGGAATGAAATCTTGATCTTTACAATTTTTCCTGCAATCATGACTGGAAGTCACTGGTGGACTGGACTATTCTGTATCTTGGCATATCCCATGTGTGTGTGAATAGGGTGCCTACCAAGGAGTTTATAAAACCCAGCAGTCTGAATCTATCTTGCCCCAGACCCATCTGCTCTCTCAATGGTCTCACCCCAGGCACTTGATCATTCTGAAACGCAGGACCCAGTCTGTTTCTACCTGAGTTCTCAGGCTGCCCATTCTGTAAGTCACACCCTTCATCATGGCTTCTCTGTCTTTACTCACACTGCCTCAGTTCAAGCTGAAGCACGAGCCTTTGCCTTGACAGGTCCCTACCCGGTCTCCTCTTCATGCAATGACTTCCCCTCATTCACCCACTACCTGAATGCTGACCCTGGAACCCAACCACAAGCTAGGAGGCATTCCCAGCCCCCTGATTCTTCGTTTCTTATATGGAAGCAGGGATAACACCCAGTTGCATAGAAAAGCTTGACTCCCTAAGCTGTGTAAACTAGGAGCAGAGTGGGTTAGGCTCATTCGAAGACGATGTCGCTTAACAGGCAGATCTAGTTATGGTTTCTTCTGAACCCACTGCAAGTAAAAACCACCTCTCTCAAGCCCACAGAGTATGCTATGCTCCTTACTTCTCTGACGTGTAAAGAATTACCTGTTGGGAAACAAAGATTGAAAATGGGAAGAACAAAGAAACAGCCATACTATACTAACAACTGTTCCCTAGTGAGGTTTGTAACGTCATGGTCTGGTGGTCTGGAGTTAAGAATAAGACCTCCCCCCGCCACAGGAGATAAGCAGTTTTCCAGTGCAGAGCAAATACCTATCCAGGACAAAAGCAAGAGCATGCATAAACTTGAATTCTGTCTTCTGGCAATGTAGCATAGTATGACCTTTACAAACAAATTTGCATCACTTCATGGAACCCAGATTAGAAAGAGTGTGACACTTTTTCCCCTTGTATCCCCAGCTACATGGACGGCTAACACAGGAAGTTTACAAGTTCAAAATTAGCCTGGACTATACAGAAATTTCAGGGCTACCCTAGACAGCTTAAGAGAGCACTTGCTTCAAATAACTAAAGGACTTGAGGTGAGTGAGTGAGTGAGTGAGTGTGTGTGTGTGTGTGTGTGTGTGTGTGTGTGTGTGTGTGTGTGTGTGTGAGTGTGTGGTACAGTAGAACAGTTAGTTGCCTGGCAGGTCCTAGTATCAACTCTTAGTACAGACAGCAGAAAATACATAGGATAGGTTAAGAAAAGGGGTTGAAGGTGTGCGCTTCTTTATGATTTTGGTCAATGAATTTGTTGTAATTCTAATTAACACATGCTAATTATATCATGCAAAGTTTTAAAATACTTCAAAATAATGACAACCTAGAGAAGATTCATCTGCATTTTATTGCTCTTCAGCAACATTGCACAAAAGACATTAACATTTTCAGACAACCCACCCCTGTCACCCAGCATGGCACACGTTTGTAAAGGACAAGGCTCATTAATTCACATATTGCTTTTTATCAAAGTATTTGAAGTTGGCCCCAATGAACCCTCACTTCCCAGAGTTCTACATAAGATCATATACAGAGGTCCAGAGAAACTTATTTCAGCCATTTACCAGTGGGGTGTCACTTCTAAGTCACCCTAAAAAAATATGGTAGTGTAAAAAGTAGTGTTCTACGACTTGCACTATGAAGAGCTTTGTTTTAATTCAAGTTTTAGCTCTACAGCATCTATATCACAGCTTTAAAAATTATTGCTTATTGATTTAAACTGAGACACCAGCACATGGACATCATGGGGTCACAGTTTTCAATCATAAGGCTGACTCTGATTTTATCCTAGAGGAAGGGGAAAAAATGGCTTTATCTTAGAACAGTGTTACCGTAGTCGAGAGCTGCCACTGGCCCACAAATCAAACAACCATATGGCTTTTTTTAAATGGCTGGTGGCTCTCCTCAAACTGTATGTCAGCATACAAATCAATTTTTCCTCACAGCTCTATTCCTTAGCCACAAACAAACCACACTAAAAATATGATAAATCCACCAGTGTATAAAGGAAGAGAGAGGCTCATCCCTTAGACCCAGCAGCAAACTTTGGGCTCAGTGACTGCTTCTCATATACCCTGAATTTCCTCAACCTGAGGGATTGTGGACTTCACCTAGTGATAGCCCTGAGGGATTGTGGACTTCACCTAGTGATAGCCCTGAGCAGACACCAGGGCTAAGAGGGTGGTACCCATTCAGACCAGCATAGGGCAGTCCTTAAGCTATACAGCAATAATTTATATAAGTTTTCTGGTAAATAAATACCAACTGGCCTACAGTTCTTATAAAATTGACCTAGCATGCTGAAGCGTGAGGACGTGTATGTTTTGCAAGCAACTGTTTACCTTATGTCCCCACAAGGAGCTTAATTTTCTCCTCGCTTTGAAAAGCATATTAGTGATCTTTTGCATCTTAAAATGTTACACTTTCAAATAAACATCTAAAAACTACAAAAAGTTTCAAAGCCAGTGCTGTAACATGTCCACATGAAGAAGCTAATGCGACCAGTCGTGATAAGAATATCAGTGCAGACATATACCACTCAGAGCTTCTCCTCAGCATACTAGGGCCTCGCTCATTAATACAAGGGGCCCACCATGGCTTCAAGTCCCCATTAACAGTGCTCATACAAGTCAGTTCAACACAGGTAATTCTAATTATTAAGAATATATTAAAACCCTGTCATGACAATTTCTGCCACATTATCAATGTAATTACCAAGTCTTCACTGAAAAATACACATAAACATAGAGAAACTAAAGCTGTACCACAAAAAAAAAAAAAAAAAAAAAAGGCAACCCAACCGAGATACAGATGCTCTCAAGTAAGGGCCTGCAGGAACGTAAGTAACATGATTAAAAACAGATTCACTAAAATGCCAGCGGACTGTAACTGTAATTCACTCTACACATCTTTAGTGTTCATCCCAAAGACCTTGATATGCCAGTAACTACATCACAAGATCTATCACAGCCATCTTTTGGAGCGTATGATTAGTCTGGTCCTCCTGTGGTAGTAGGGGCAGTCTGTTTGAAGCTTTAAGTATCTGTAAAAATAAGGGGAAATCTAAATTAAAGGACCAGTCAGGCAGTCCATGAAACTGCTTCATTTTCATACAACTTAAAAGCACACACACGCACACACACACACACACACACACACACACACACACACATACACACACACACACCAGCTGAAGGAAATGTTTTTGTCTCTCTTTAAGGCTAATGTGGAAACAGAATAACTTAACAACCAAGAAGCCTCAGGCTATCACTTGACAAAGCTGCTGACCGAGGTCTGGGGCTCTTGGGGAGGAATCTCAGGTTTAAGGGAAACATGAGCACTCAGGTTCTTCCTCCGACCAATGACTTTCAAGAAATACCAAGGACAGTTGGTATTTGAAAAACAAGGACATAAAGAATTTCCTGAGATATGGCGTCTAATACATAGGCTACAGAGCTGGCCCAGGGTTTAAGAGCCCTTGCTTTTCTTGCAGGGACATGTGTTCAGTTCCCAGCACCCATGTGGGGTAGCTCTCAACCTCCTGTCATTCCAGCTCCAGGGGAGCTGACCCCCTCTTCTGGCCTCCCCAGGCACCTGCACATATACATGAATATTTTTTTAATCATTAAAAAGATAAAATAGAGAGTACCTTTATGTTAACTTTCAGGGCTGTTGACAAGTGCAACGTATTTTAAAACAAGCAAAATCCATTCGTAGCCAACTTTGGACATGTATCTTTGCTCCATATTTTGGTGTGTGATTTGTTTTATTGCATAATTTGGGGTCTATATACAGCACTGGGTAAGAAACAGGATAGCTACTTCTGATGGTCCAGCCAAATGCTGATACAACTTCTAAAGACGGAGTACAGTTGAGGCATGGCGTGCTTCCCATAAACTCATGTGTCAGAAATTTAATATAAAGTCATATATATTGTGGTTTTTAGAGATAGGTCACTTTAGAAGAGGTCATCAGGTCGGGAACCTCGGACAGCATTAGTTTTTAGAAAACAAGGATTGAGAGCCAAACTCATAGGCTTTCCTAGACTCGGCACATGGTATCGTACACTCTGACAGGAAGTAGCGAAAGAGCCATCACCAGAAGCCAAGCGCATGCTGGCGCCAGGTGCATGGACATTCTGCAGAACTGTGAGTTAAATGTGCATTCTTAAAAAAAAATAGTTAATTAAGATATTTTATGACTATGGGATTATCTGTGCTGGCTGGGTTTTGTCAACTTGACAGGAACCTAGGCATAGATTGGAAGAGGGAATCTGATTTGAGAAATCCCTCCAAAAGATTGGCCTCTGGTCACATACGTATTGTCTTGACCCGTGACGGATGTGGGAGGACCATCTACTGTGTCCAGTGTCATCCCTGGGCATGCGATCCGGGAGTGAGTAAGAGAGCAGACAGAGCAAGCCACGGGAAGCAAGCCAGCAAGCAGAGGTCCTTCTCTGCTTCTGTTGTGTCTCTAGTTCCTGTCCTACCTTCCTGGGATGACGGACTGCAATGGGTAAAAGGAAATAGACCCTTTTCCTGTCCAGGGTGCTTTCAGACATAATAGTTTAATCCCAGGAACAGAATTGCTAAAGACGCCCGTCTAACCATCTATTTATCTATCTACCCAGCCGTGTATCATCTATCTCTATTTAGCCAAAACAAAACCCAAGCCACCATAAGCAAGGACCGTTGTTATTCATGTAGAGCAACTAAAAAGTATATGCGGGCCTAAAATGTCTATGAGTGCCTTTACATAGCCAACAAAACCGGCTGCTTAACAACCAATGGAAAACATATACAAGAATAGAGCTCCTTCATTTATAGCAGCCAAAAAAAGAAGAAATAATTATTATACCTATCAAACTCAAAATAATAAAAACATTACCAAATGTTCTTAGAAAGCAGTCATGGTTAAGATTAAATTACTAGATTTGAAAGCAAAGTAACTGAAGCTCACAGACATTATACTGTACAGAAACCAATCACAAAAACGTGTGTGTGTGTGTGTGTGTGTGTGTTGTGTGTGTGTGTGTGTGTGTGTGTGTTGTGTGTGTGTGTGTTGTGTGTGTATGTTGTGTGTGTGTGTGTGTCTGTCTGTCTGTCTGGTTACATTAAATTCAAAATTAGACAAAACCAGTCTAGATATTATAGGTCAGAAGAGCAGTTGTCAAGATTGCTGGCAAGAAATAGAGTTTGGAGATACAAGACATTTTCTAGAATACGGTGTGTGTGTTTATAATCATGCATATACATGTGAAATTTCAACATTTTAGCACTTCTCAGTATGCAATAGGAATGTTTAAAAACATCAACTTACTGTATGCTATAATGCAGAATTTAACAACTAGCTAGACTTTGAGAAAATTATATTTGAATTGTATTGAGACAATAGGATGTTTGTCCAAGTATAACAGTAAATGCCCATTACATAGTAGTGAGGGGCCCTCACAGAAGGCTCAGCAGCTGTGAGTGCTTGCTGGTCTTGCAGAGGACCTGAGTTTGTTTCCAGCAGTGAGGTAAGTAGGCTCACGAATGCCCAGAACGCTAACTCTGAGAGATCGGCTGTTCTCTTGTGACCTCCCTGGCATCTTCACACACTTTCATGCTCCCTACTGGTGCACACATACATACAAATACCTAAAAATAAAACCAATCTTTCTAAACACTCTAAAGCCGCCAGTACAATCTTCACAACCTAAGTATGTGCTTCTATTTACTCAAAGACGTCACTAGCGCGTGCTTCACGAGGGGCAAATATTCTCCCACGCACACAAAGCTAGTCTGTGCTGCCGCCGCCACCTTTATCCCGCACGTCTAGGCATCTCCATGGAGTCCTTTACCCACAGGACCTACCCTGTGCCCTCCCGATGGTTTATTGCTACCTCTAATTTCTGTGACGTCGATGTCTTCCTTTCGGTTACTCTACCCTGCCCAGCCTCACGACTTCAGACTGAGTCGTACTCACTTTTCCCTGACACAGCTCCACTTTCTTGTTGCACGGCCCTTTTCAAATCTGAACTTGATCCCGCTACTTCTCTATTTGCAAAACAAAATGTAGTGACCTTTTGGCTATTCTGGGTTCCAAGTATAAATTTGCAAAAACGATAGAGAAGACACTGTGAGATGCCCGTCTGCTTTCCACTGTGTCTTCTGATACCCGGATGACAACTGTCTTAGCCTTCGTCATGCAGCTTTTGCCTCTACCTGCACACTCCCTGCCAGGGCAGGGACCAGTTGGGGTCCATCCCTCTCTACATAGAGTCCTTCTGAAGTCAAAAGAATTACCCACCCACCCTCACTGAGAGCCACCCTTTGCAGAAGTTAATGCTATCACGTTTGTCTTACCACACCGTACTCCTATGAGGTTCTAGCCCAGGCCAGGCCAAAGACTTATTGATTGACTGACCAGTGCAGAGCTGTGTTATAGTAGTTATTCAACATATGACTTGTGAATGAATGATCAATAACAATAATAACAGAAAAGTATGGATTGATTATTAAACACTGGCCACTATGAACAAGAAATCATACTCTGCTGCCTCAGACTTCTAAAGCTGCCAGAGTTTAAAGTGCTGGGCGAGGGGACACTTGGGTGGGAATGTCGCCTGGATGTAATTGAAGGGACCTATGTCTACGGCAGGACAATTCCAGTGTGGGGTGAGCCAAGAGCACCACGCCAGTTTTAGACAGCCAAAAGCAGAAGAATCCCTCAGAAAACACAATGCCCTCATACCTCTCTTCTGAGTCTAATGATTCTCAAAATGTAACTGATGTATTTTTACCCTTTGATGTGCACATTTGAGACAGAAACTTTATGGAGTCACTTAATTCACAAAGTCTTGAGTATTGTTTGTCAATACTCTAAAGAACTGTATAATGACTCCTTCATAAGTCATTCTATTGGTGCTAAGTGTATGTGCGGATCCATGCTCTGAAATGACAAGAAATACACCAGATGACTTCAAATAAGAATATTAGTTTAAGGAGAAAGGTTAAAAGTTGTTTTTTTTAAAGGTAAATACTTAAATAAATCAATTAAAAATATCTGACATTCGAAATATTTAATTTCTAATATCAGAATGATCGTTTCTTAAGACTGATTTCTGTCAGACACCACAAAGCACTAACACATTTACAGAGGGAGTGACTGTTACATCGTTAAGACAACTTTGCTTTATGCCAGTCTTTCACATCCGCAGTCCTATATGACAAACCAAGGAGGACTGAAAAGGGCATGGAGGAGCGTGGTCAGTCTAACTTATCACACTCAGAAAGTTCCAGACACTTCCGTCAGCTCCATGACCTTCACGCATTTGAAATGTTCTAGAAAACATCAGGATTGTAGGTTCTAGAATCACCCTGTGATGTTCAATTGCACGTCTGCTAGTTACCTCCGGGTCTCTGGAAGGCCACTGCCTTGCCATATCCCAGCCTCCTCACATGTAAAACGGACACACCAGCAAGCTTCTTCAGTGTGGCTGACTATTAGGATAGTCCATGAAATGTCCTAAAAACCCACTGACCTAATTACGATGAGCTGTTTCCTACCTTGTGACTACTTCTATGGCAGTAAGGTCTCATGGGATTAACACTGTATGTCACCAGGAACATTAGTAAGCAGGACTTAGATCCTAGTCTTGGAATGACCCAGGAAGGAAAAAAACAGCATTCTGCAGAAGTCCTCCAGTTCAGCTTTCCCGTGAAGGGTTCTAGTGTGGGGGACAGGCCTGATGGCTGGCTATGTTCCCACAGTTCTACATCAGACAAGCAACACTTTGGCAAAAGCAATCAACTGACTGAACCAAGATATCATTAACATAGGTTGGTTATCTCCCTGTTCAATTATGTAATATGAACTGTAATGTGAAGTGATACTGAGTCCCAGGTCCAGGAAGTGAGGAAGCCCAGTGTGAAGGCCTGGCATGACTGTTGTTGACTCTGGCCTCACACTTTCCTGTAGCAAAGACAAATCACAGCCATGGGGAGGGCCTAGGGAGCTTCTAGAAACCCACTTACAGAACCCAACTCTTGATTAGTTCATTCAGAGTCCCAACTCCTCTTGCTCTACCTCGCAGATCAAGCTAATTAATTCCTGAGCAGAAACAGCCACATCCACCATTAACTGAGACTTAACATCACACTGGGAAGTCTGCCACAGATCACACTTTTACTTTGATGTGCTTTATTGAGGTTGGTAAGTTTCTCACTTTACAAGTTACCTCGCTCCACTACCCTGGTAACCACTTGGTATTTTACGTTTATGTGCCAAAATAATTAGGGCATCAGTTCATAGGAAACTGAAATAAAGGCACAGACATTTACAGGCCCAATTTCTCTTTGAAAATTCATTGTTTCTAAGGTTATTTCTCAAATACTTTTCTTGAAATGCCTATGATCATCAAAATGTTAATTTTATAACCTGCTCTGTCTGTCGGTGTCAAGTAGCATTCAACGAGAAGCAGAGAACCAACAAAAGTTTCGGCTTCCCTATGTGCCTTTTGTTTTGAATAACAGAACATACATTGTTCCATATTCATCCTGTGAACTCCTCCATGGATACCTCCTCCCATTCACCCTGTGACGCCAATGGCCCGGGCCTCAAATGTAAATGTTCCTGCATATTAACTAACATAGGAGAACAGGGTCTCAGCACTTCCAAAACCTAAAACATCCCATCCACCATATGAAGACACACTAAAACATAATATACTCATGAGTTTGCCCATTGGATAGTCTTTATTCTGCAAGTCGCTATTCAATTCTTTCTGACAGGTACAATTACTCCTAACAAAAACCTATGGCCATCATCCACATCACCGCTAAAGATCTGCATTATACACAATCTGACAGGGAGTAAAGACTGAGCCCAGAGGACACAAATAGAAAAACAGCAAAATACAGAACTTACAAGAAATGTGAATGGAGAAGGGAAAAATCTGGTAAAAACATTCTTTTGCCCCCTGCCTATGCCAGTCTGACCACCATAGTTTGTCACCTCTGTCTACACCAATGTGACCACCATATCTGTCACCTCTGAAAAGCCCTTGAAAGCAGCAGTCTTGGCTCAAGGGCCACTCCCACTCTCCAAATCCACTGGTGACAGGGGTGGCAGTGGGCTCTATGTAGTGGCTAAGGAAGGATGTGGGGTTCTGAGAAGCCCTCCACAGGCTGGGCAGGTGGAGGACGATGTTAAAACACACCATTTCACTTTCACCAGAGACAACCATTTCTATACCCGCCATCACACACCCTGCTAACCCAAAAAAGGAACAAGAAAATCCCACAAGTCCGTAACTTCCGTTCCCACCAGCATCTGCACTGGCAAGCTCACACAGAATGTTGCTGGACACCTCTGAAACTCTACACAGCAGGCATGCATTAGTCTGAACAAGGGGCGTGTTTTCCTGACTCTGTCACACCATTAAAACACAAACATCTTTCTTTTTAGGTACGGAGGTAGCCTGCAACGTTTTATCCACTGAAGTTCTGTCTCATAAGGCCAGCTTCACACCAACACTATTTTAAATTTAAACGAAAGAGCAAAACGCACTGGATTCTAGGGAAATGTCATACCTGGGGGTGTGTCTTGCTGTTCTTCCACGGAGGCGACATTTATTTCTAAAATTAAACAGAGGAACAATCCATTATATGTGGCAGATTACGGCTGAGGTAATCATTTGCAGAGAATTCACCTATGATTGCCATGAGTGCATTTAGGCGTTGATACCATGACAACAAATGAATTAGCTACGGTTGGGCAAGGCTGCACACTTCTCAGTCATTTGCAAAGCAGGTTCAGGATGGGACCTGGCTAAGAGTCCTATAAGGGAAATGGGCACTATGGCCTTGGTTTTCCCCATGATATCACAACAAACTCCATAAGAAAGTGGGGAAAGACCAGCTGAGCACCTTGTTTCTTTTTTTTTTATTATTCATTTATTATATATAAGTACACTGTAGCTGTCTTCAGATACACCAGAAGAGGGCATCGAATCCCATTACAGATGGTTATGAGCCACCATGTGGTTGCTGGGAATTGAACTCAGGACCTCTGGAAGAATAGTCGGGTGCTCTTAACTGCTGAGCCATCTCTCCAGCCCACCTTGTTTCTTTTATAGAGAATCAGCCACTAAAACATTGTCATTACTCTCTTTGGGGCAGTGGGCCAGATCAGGACCTTGAGTGTGTGTGTGCACGGAGTCTCCTTACCACTGCTGAATGACACTCTGCCTGCTTCTGCTTAAAAACTCTTCCTCATAGTTGTAACACTAAGTAACATTTAAAAAAAAAAATTAAGTTGTAAAAGAATGCTGAAATCAAACACTGTGCTCAGAAAAAGTTGTTTTGGAAAACAATAATCTTCAAGATGAATCTGCATTTTATTTTTATGTCTTGGGTGCTATGCCCTGTGTAGGGT
Source organism: Rattus rattus (assembly GCF_011064425.1). Taxonomy (NCBI): domain Eukaryota; kingdom Metazoa; phylum Chordata; class Mammalia; order Rodentia; family Muridae; genus Rattus; species Rattus rattus. The sequence goes on along the minus strand of NC_046154.1, from coordinate 133,945,306 downwards.
AAAACATCTGAGGCCACTTAACAAAATCAACAAAGCTCCCAAATCTTTGAGCCCCAAATGCCACCAATCCCTGAGCTCAAAATCCCACCAATCCCTGGCAATGAAAACTCATCCATCCTGAGCTGGAAATCCTGCCCATTATTACCCTGGAAAATTCTACCCACAAGAAACCCCGTATAAAGCCCACCTTCTGCTCAGTTGTGGCTCCCAGCCTGAGCAGAGCCAGCCATTCTACCATGTCTCTCCTAATAAATCTCTTGTGACAGGTTGGTTGTGCAATTTGACTTGTGCTATTCCTTGGGTCCTGACTGCTAGGATAGCCTTCCCAAGAGCTCTGCGACACTTTCATTAGAGAGACCCTCCCCCTCAGAGCTGTCAGACTCGCACATTGAATCCAGAACCTTTCATTCCAGCATGAGCAACTGCTGAGTCCTCCACCCAAGAGCATCAGATAGCCTAATGTGACTTGAAGATGTGGATGTGAACTTGATCTGGTTTTCTTTCCTTTGTGCTTCATTTCGAGGTGGCTACAGAGGCGGCAGGCATTGCCAGCCAATCAGAATCCCTCTGTAAATCACCTCACATACTAGTTTCAAACCTGGTGATCCACTTAACACTACCTTAGGCATGAGACTGTTAGTTTTCACTCCTTATGAATCGTCACCAGATGTGAGTGGCATACATCTCTGATTCCAGTGCTGGGAAGGCAGAGGCAGGGGGATCTTTGTGACTTGGGGCCAGTCTAGTTCATATACCTTGGGTTATATAGTGAGACCATACCTCCGAAAAAAAACAAAATAACCGAAAGAGAACATTAATTTTTCAAGTTCTTTTTAATGCTCAAAATAGTGATATGCCTTCCTTATTCATTTTTGTGCTTGGTATAACTTATTTTTAATTATACAAATTGTGCTCAAAATAGAATATTAGATCTATTTTACACAAAAGGAAACAGAAGACTGGCTATAATCCCAAATCCTGGCATTGTTCCTTACTGTATGAAGTTTGCCAGGAGTTCCAGGCCAGCCTGGACTATATAGAAAAATCAGTGTTTAAAAATAAGTGTTTCCTACTTACCTTAAACTTTGAGCTAATTCTATTCTGGGAAACTCATTCAACAAACTCATCAGAAAATTTTATCAATATATGATACATTTGGATTTGTGGTTTTAAATGTAAAACACCTGATTAATTCTAACAACATAACCAGAAAGCAGTATCCATTTGCATAGCTTACTTTAACTTATTCCAGAACTTTCTTTTTTCCCAAAATTTCCTTAGATGGTTTAATTTTACATGAGAACCAGTGAATACTGAAAGGCACCAAGATCAAAAATAAAATCGAAACTTAATGAAAAGTTTAATACATGTAAACGTGGAAGAGTAGAGACCCCAAACCGTGGTAACACTACTAACCCGAAAGAGGGAATTCAACTGATGTTAAATTCAGGCAGAAATTCTGACAGAACACGATTAGGCATTTACGATTTCTCAAAACTAATCAGATGATAATCCAATCAACGGTAATTCTAAATACAGCAGATGTAACAGTTACTGAGATTTTTCTGCTGATAGGAAACCTTCCCCTCCACTGGGCCCCTTTCTAGTTCTCCAACATTGGCCTTCCTGACTCCTACAGAGACACAATACATAAAGGTCCACGTGAGAGGGCGAGATGCCTTTAGTCCCAGCACTCGGGAGACAAGGGCAGACAGATCTCTGTGGGGCTAGCCCGGACTACAAGGTGAGTACAGTAGAGCCAGGGCTATTACCCAGAGAAACTCTGCCTTGGAAAAAAATCCACATGAGAGAAAAGAAAAATATGTGTCCTTCTGGGCCTAGGTTTCCACACTGGTCTCTTGCAGGTCCATCCATTTCCCTGCTAATTGCATAATGCTTTGCTATAAAGAAAAAATGGAATTCGTCCAAGATTTTTAGAAGCCACTTCACTGAAAACTGCTTTCAAGCCCACCAATGGCTCCGAGTCATGCCACCTCGAACCAATCTAGAATTTGTTTCTATTTATTATCTGTGGTGAGTGTAAGCATCCTCACAGACCGGGAAGACAGCAGTGACAACAGATCTTCCGGGGGAACCTGGATTTTACATAGATCATCCTGGTGGGCTGTCAACTGTGGATGGGTACACTGAAAAACATGGCCAGCAGGATCCTGTCATCTGAGACTGTCTGGACCAGACAACTGTCCAAGGGCCACAGAGCACACTGGGGAGCATTAGGATGTGGGGGATTGGTTGTAGAACAGACAGAGAAGAGAACTCAATAACCCTGTATTATTTTTCTGAAATTCCAAGAATATACTGATAGAACCAGTTATATAGCAAGGGAAGACTGGGAAAAGGTGGCCAGGAGGCACACAAAGGGGACAAACTCCCTCTTTGCCATTACAGTCCAGCAAGGGTTGTAGACAAGGCTCTCAGCCCTGCTGACCACCAGAGAGTCTAACGTATTCACAAAATGTCTGAACATGCTTAGAAAAGAGCCACGTCTCCAAGCCTGGAAGTGTGCATATGGTGACTATGTTGGTTATTCATGATTGGACCTGGGATTAACTAAGAGGCGGTGCTATGGGCTTGATTAACCCAGGCAGGATTAATGAAGGGGTAAGACTCTTCCACAAACAGGTCGAACCTTCAGCAGCAACTAGACGGACAGAGGTTGCTGAGAGAAGCGTGGTGCCTCCTGCGGTCACGTGAGAACGGCTACCCCACTACCGCTTACCATCCAAAGCCATCAGAACCCAGCCTCTTTGACCTTCTGTATGGACTGATGACCAGCAGCTGTCTGGGAATCCCCAGGCCTTCATCAGCACCTCGGGACTGGGGAGGCATACAGCGTTGTATACGGAACAGTTACCAGGTCCTCAGGTTTTCCTGCATTCGGCCAGTCATTGTTGGGTTACGTAGCCCTAATCAGATAAGCCAAACTAACAAAGAGCCTTTTGTAATATAATAATATAGAGTCATGGCATAAGTTCTGCTCCTCTAAAGAACCCTGACTAATACAACGATGTCAATTATTTTCAAGTAAGGAAGGCTCTATAGAATTCTCCCTAAGTGTTTTGGCTTTCTCTTTTCTAATGCTCATTGACTCGGAGATATTCAAGATACTGAAGGGTGGAGAGGAAGGTACCTGAAGACAACTCCGATCTGAATTCAGGAGCTACACAGGGCCTGTGCAGGTATCTGCCCATTGTATGTGCACAGGAAAGAAAGTCTAGTCATCAGCCCCTCACACACATCTCCTCAAATCACTCTTCCAAACATTCTGTCAAACCAGGCTCAAAAGCACACAGCGCAGATCGGTGGCAATATGCTCACCCAAGCTGGAAGCTCTACTTCCAGCCTGACACAGAAAACATGAATTCAAAACTCTAGAGTACTTCCTCAAGGAAACATCTCCTCCGGTATCTCTCTGATGAGAACACAAGCATACCCACAAAGGCAACTAGAGGACCCGAGAGAGGAGGGCACGGAGCTGGGATCACCCAGCCCTAGACATCCTCCCAGGTTTTGCACATTATTTGTTTAAAAAAAAAAAAGTACAGTCAGCTTTGCACTGTGTCTACGGTGAGAATCAACAGAAACGACCCATATGAAGCATCCTCTAACAGAATTCTAAGAATTGTCCATCTGTTTGCGCTGAAATACGGCTACTTAGCAAGGCCTAAGCAGCTACTTTCACTCTTCACAAAATAGTCCTTCCTCTCCAAGAAAATCTATCAACTACCCGAAACAAGCCATAACTGCATTTTTTTCCCTCTCGCATCTAAAAGACATCACGGACCATGTGACCTCCAGCCCATCTCCACCCAGAGTAACCCTTTCTCACCAGCCTTCTCTGCAGTGGTCACTGACGCATAAACAAGGATGGCCTAGCACCCGCACCCATTTCTCTCACAGCGGCCTGTTTCTGTCACTGTCTTTGCACTCCTCCCTTATTACATCCGCCCATTGGAATGGAGGCCTCACAGATCCCTGTGGGCTTTATTCGCCCAGCACTGCCTGCCCCCCGCCCTGGGTAATCACAGATCAGGACACAGAGTCTGAATAAACTGCCCTACTTCAGCATAGAATATAAGGCTATCTCTTAAAAATTAACTAACAGCCAGGCATGGAGGAGCACGCCTTTAATCCCATCGCTGGGAAGCAGAGGTGGGCGGATCTCTGTAAGTTGGTCTTTGAAGCGAGTTCCAGGACAGCCAGGGCTACACAGAAACTCTGCCTCAAAAGCAAACAAACAACAAAGAGACAAACAAAACAAAGAAAAGACAACAACAACAAAAAAAAGCCCTTACCTTCTGAAATGATGCTGGAATCATCGATGGCATTATCTAAAAGAATAAATAAAGCAAGCGGATTGCATTAACTCTCCTCCACCTAGGGCAGTGGTTCTCAACCGTCCTAATGCTGACCCTGTAATACAGCTCCTCGTGCCGCTGTGACCCCCCCACCACATAATTAGTTTCATTGCTACTTCCTGATATAATTTTGGTACTATCATGAATTGTAATGTAAATATCTGTATTTTGATAGTTTTCAGTGACCCCTGCGAAAGGGTCATTTGACATCACAAGGGTATCACAAACCATAGTTTGAGAACCAATGGCTTAGATACCTGATGTGGCTAATATCCACTCAGAAAGCGTTATGTAGGCTGGGAAACTCCCATAAAGAGTCTTTATTTATACTACGAAAGCAACTTTAATTCGAAGTTGTATTCAAAAGTTTAATCTTTCAATCCTGCTTATCTAAAATAAATATTGCATAAATATAATACAATTTATAGTTCATTACAGGCTGCAAATGCTGTGCTGTTTTATATATGGGCCTAGAATATCTCAGATTTTAATATCTGTTGGCCATCCTAGCACCAAACTCACGGTAGAAACCCCGTTTGACAATTCCCAAATACCTATTTCTTATGTCTCTTTGTTCCACAGCTATGTAGTTACCACAGAAAAAACTCACCTGAAATTTCTATTCTTTCATTTTCTGAAGGCTCATATACTATGAAGTAAATAGAAAACAGAAATCATGTAGCACCATGTAACAATAAAAGCAGACATTGTACTACAGGTTTGGCCTTATTTCATTTATAAACCTTTTAAGCCCGAGGCTTACTAACAATGTAGACTACCAAGCAGGGATGGGAGAAATCTGGCTAAAAGCTATAAAACAAACTGGCTCGGCTCCCATTTTAGCCACTGGGTAGCCATGGGAGATGGTAATTTCACGTTCTCCTTCCCTCATAGGGGGAAGCATAAGTTCCTCCCACAATCATTGTTAGCAAGATTCCCTGATTAATTGACATGGATTCTCCGTTCCTTATTTTCCAGTCTGTGTGAGCTCTCCCCTGCTAATTATCCCAGGATCCCAGTTGTACCAGGAAGCCTTCAGTTTGCATAGTCAGTCATTGGGATGGAGACAAACACCCCCGCTGGTACCCTCTTAGCAGGAACTGGCTGACAGGACCTTTAATTTACCATGGTAACCAGGGCCCAGGGGACTAGTGCTTCTGTGCTTTGAGCAAGGGCTGGTGTCCCCATGGCCCTTCCCCCACGCCCAGCAGCAGGAAATTTTCTCAGTCAACGGACATCCTAAAATGCTTTTAGTGTCTGGTACACCAAAAACAAACCTTTTGGTCTGCCTCAATGGCGATATATCTTACCACAATGTATTATAGCACAGTGGTACACCCACAAAGAGCTGTTTTTAAATACTGACTATCTTTTAGACATTACTTTTGGTATTAGAGTACAGTTATATCAGTGGGCAGTTAGCATTTAAACATGTACAAATGAACTTCTGCAGACCTCGGGAGCAGACAGCTTTCCTCGGCCAGACTGCTTTTGCCCTGCTTCTACTTTAGATTTCTTCAGTAACTGACACTCCTCTCCTCTCCTCCTCCCCCCACTCCCATCAGTGTCTGAAAAGGAACCCCATGAGAAGGGCGGGGACTCTGCCTTACAGGGGCTCTCAGCAACAGGTCTCTCTCCAACCCCTGCCCTGGGTGTCTAGGGCTCCCTTTCCTCCTCAGTCTTCCCAGTTGGCCCAGTTCTTTCCTCAGCAGGCAGCAGAAGTGTGGGCCCTCAGAGCCAGGACCTACCCCTGAGCCCACCATTCCTCACACTTCAGGAGTCACAGTCTGGCTTCCCAAGAATCCCGCAGAGGACTGGTCCACTGCAAGCTGGATACCACCAAATGGCTTCTCTGGTCTCACCTCTTGGGCGACTCAAAGAGCTCCCACTACCAGTTTGTAAGAAACTGGGCCCAAGGTCTCTCTGCCTCCCCAACATCCATCAAGCCAGGAGTCAGAGTTCCCGGAATCATGTTCTCCCTCTCGCCATCTACATACCCGCAGCAAAACCTAACAATTCTACCCTCCAGATATTTCTCAGATATTTCTCACCACCCTCCCTCCGCCTTTACTGCCACTACCCTGGTTTCCTGGCATAAACTGTCACCATTGTCATCCAACCTGTCTACTGAAACACTCGTTAAGCGATGAAGAATGCAGATTTGACTTCTCAGTGGCCCTGTTGAAGATGATGTTCTTGACCTCACCTATGCAAGGACCAAAGGGCCATCTTAGCTCCATTCCTCTTTCTCCCCAGAGAATCCATAAACAGACATTGCCAACCATCCTCATCTCCAGGCATCCAATCGCCTGTCAACTATAACAGAAAGCTACATTGGAATTACTGGCTAATTTCTTCTTCCTGCTACGTCACTGGGTCCATGATGATGCCAAACCCACGGCCCTTCGCTTCAGCTGCTGCAGTCACCTGTGCTGGACACAGACAAGTGACATAGAAATAAATAACTCGCTGTGCCCTCACTTCCTACACTGTGCACCATAGCCTTGATGCTTTGGGGACTTCTGTGCGGTGAAAAGGTGGCTCTTGTTCGGCCAAACCAAGTGTCCATTAGATTCTGGAATTTGATGTCAAATGTGCATGATGTTTCTCCCAAAGTTTCTACCTGCTATGGCTTCACTTGCATGTACAGTAGGGAGACGCTAAGCTTCCTACCAGATCCTGATGTCCCTTTAGGTCAGGCCATAGTCATTACCCCTTGTTAACATTTCAAAATAACATTTAGTATTAATACTGTGCCTGTGAAAACTATTGCCATTAAGTCTGATAGCTAACGTAACTCTTGTGACATTTGATTTTAAGGTCCTCTATAGCTTGTCTGAACAACGCAGATCAACCATGTTATGTTTTTTTTAAAATCACAAGATTGGAAAAATGAAGAAAATTATCTTATATCTTAGCTCTAGAAATAACTTTTGATGTATAAATTTCCATTTGCTCCTTCAAATTCAAGAATAAAAATTTAAATGTTATCTCGGTGGCCAAGGTCTTTTAAATTTTTAAAAATTATATATAAGGACAACCTGGGCTTATCATTTATACGCCATTAGAAATGTTGATTATAGACAGTGATCGTGATATGTCCCCAAATCTTAAGCACATACATACAAATTACCCTGTCAGACGCACGCACAGACACTGCCAGCTCTCAGGGAGCTGTAACTCTGGGAAGTAGGGCCCCTACAGCCACACTTCATAGATCTGAATTTCAGTGCTGTGGTGGCCTAGAGCACAGCAGGGCTTTACACTGAGATGGATCCTTTTTCCTTCTCTCAGCCTTCTTCCTTCTACTCAGCTGTCCTCAGCTGACTTCTGTCTTCACACTGTGCTCCCGAGGTGTTCGAAGAAAAACAACATATCACGGACTCTATTTCTTACTCATAAAATCTCGAGCAACATATCTATCTTCTCCAACCTGACTTCTTTTGCCCAGTAAACAGGAAAAACATAATCTATTTCCTGGAATTTAGGAAACCGTGCTGGAGGTGTCTGGAGTCAGGAGTAGTTGACTAAAGTTTGTTACCTAAAGGCCAGTCTGCCCTATCCCCACCCAACCTGCAACTGAACTTGCAGCCAGAAATCAGCTCTAGGTCTTCCCCAAGAGGACAAAATATCATTGCAAGTCACAGCCATGAGAGGACTAGTTTGTAGAAAGGAACTCTACGGAAGAGGCTGTTCATTGATATTTTAGTCAAGAGGAATGACTACTAAATGATATTAATGTTTTAAACAGCTTGTAATTGCAACTTGCAAAAAATAAGGTGTCATCTAGGCAGTGGCCAGATTCACAAGTAAATTCTTTTAAGACGGTTGGTCTTTTGGATGCCACATGATAATTACAGCTTAAAAGACAATTCTCTACATTTGATATTTAAAAGAATAGATTCATTTTTAAACAAATGAGTGGTTGAGGGTTAGGAAATATTTACAAACCTGGTTCATCATAGTCTTCATGTCTTATTTCCTCTGCAAAAAAAGAAAAAAGAAAACGGAGATTTAAAACAAAATAAGTATTAAACAAAACGTTAAAGCTGTATAACTAAAGGAAAAAGATACAAATAATTAAAATCTTTTCCTAATTACAGTTCTCTAACTAATATTATGTTACAAATGTGTGTCTTTGTCCAAAAGGGATGAATGTAAAAGAAGGAAACTGATTTTCATAGAAATTCCTTCTAGGAATCTATAAAGCATAAGCATTAGGGGGTCAGTGGCCTGCTCTGTTAGTGGGGCTGCCAGTAGGAGGTGAGTCAGAAGCTCATAATATTCTGTTAATAAATAAAAACCCACCAAAGTTGCATCCTTTCTTTGAAAGAAAAAGCCACCAAATAAAGGCTGTGACCCAGAAGTGTACCCCATGATTTAGAGTGACCGACAACGCTCTTATAATACCTGCGTGCTGCTGCAGCCCCTCGTCTCTCACTGCTTCACCGTGATCTAAAAGGAAAAGAGGGGGAGTTGGCAAAGGGCAAACAGCATGCACCAGGTCACAGACACCTTTGTGAGAGCGTCAGGAATTCATTCTGAGAGAGATACTGTTGTGGTTTCGATATAAAATGTTCCCAAAAGCTCCTGCATTGGAAACTTTGGCCCACATCGATGGAACTACTGACTGTAATAATTGGATCAATCATAAAGTGTTAACCCCATCGATGGATTAATCCCTCAGTGCATTCCTAGCACTTAGTGACTTAATGGAGGAAATGGGTCATTGTAGCACTGTGAGGTAAGTCTCTGAGTACACATTGCTCTCCCCTCCTTGTTGCTTCCTGCACGGCTACCATGAAGTGAGTAGCCTCACATTGCCATGTGCTCCTGCCGCATAGCATGCTGCTCTGCCTCAGGTTCAAAGCAACGGCATTAGCAAACCCAAAACATAGTTCTGGGCTAGGAAGTGGTACCAAGGTTAATGCTTGCCTAGTATTTAGGTGTCCCTCGGATCAAACCCCAGCATCGCCATCAAAAACAACAACAACAATAATGATAAAAATCTAATTCTATGAGCTAAGAGAAGTCTCCCCTGCTTGGTTGGATCCTGCTATCCCACTATACCTGAGGGAATCTAAATGTATACAATAGGGACACCCGCACACTTCTGTTTGCTGCTACCCTCTTTACAAGAGCTAAGTCATGGAATCAGCCTGGGTATCCTCCAACAAGCGCCTGGATACAGACAATGTGGTACACATAAAGACCCATGCTTTAATGTAGCCATAAAGAGCACCACCACGTCATTTGAAGTAAGTGGCTTGAAGTGAAGCTCACCAAGGGAAGTAAACTAAAATTGGAAAGACAAACCTGATTCTCTCATATGGGAACCATATGCTACGGGGGAGGAAGGGGAGGAGAAGGCAAGGGGAAGAAAGGAAAAGGAAACAGAAGACAAAACACAAAAGCAGAAGGGGACTATAAAAAGGAAAGGAAGCAGAATGGTGGGTAGTTGGAGAAGGTAGACGGTAGGGCGTGTGTAAATGCATAACACACTCTGGACCGATGTACGAAACATCACAAAGGAAGCTGTTATGCTACAAAACTGAAAAACCTTTCGTCCTTTCAAAATTACCTCTCTGTTACTTCTTTCCCAGCAATGAAAACTAACACACACACTACCATTCTCTTTTAATAAAATTTAACATGGAAAAGGTCCCACAAGCTGCAGTCTAGCTGCAAAGACGGTAAAGAGCAGGGGTGAAGGTTTGTACCCCTCCTGACAGCGTGACATCACGCTCACTTCCACTCCTGGTATAACAAACAATCCCAGTCACGGTTTAAGGAACACATCCTTTTCTCTTCCTTTTCCTTGTCATGTTAAATGATATGCATAAAGCTCGGTGGCCTATGGAATATGAACGACTGTAAGAATTATTAAGTGACCTCTGTGGGAATCACAGTCAACCATTTACCCTGACTGGAGTCTTCCTTAGTCACAACCTCCAACAGGAATATACACTGATGATTTTAATATCTACGTACCTGAGCTTTCCTGTTCACTCATCACCTCTTCCACATCGTTTGGATGGTTCTGCGATGCTACAAATTAGGAAAGGGTCATTTAAAATGTCTCAAACAAGCTTATATATCATACCTAAAATCCACCACGTTAAGCACTGCTTTGCTTTTGTTTACTTTTCCTTCTCTTTCTCTTGCTTTGCTTGAGACAGGTCTTACTTTATAGCCCAGACTGGCTTCAAACTCATGTCAATTCTCTCACCTCAGCCCGCCAGATGCTGTGGGCACTGGGATTATAAGTGTGGGGCACCGTGCCCAGCGTGGTTTCCTTGCTGCTGTTGTTGGTATGGATATTGTTGTTGTCCTTGGTGGTGGTGGCAGTATTGGTGGTGTGTGTGTGTGTGTGTGTGTGTGTGTGTGTGTGTGTGTGTGTGTGTGTTTGACAAGGTCTCACTATATAACCCAGGGGAGTTTTGAACTATATAAGTAAGACATTAAAGGTATATATCATCAAAACCCAAAACAGTTCCCTTGTATATTTTGACAGAGTAATTCCACTACTTGGGATTTATATTAAGGGGATGAATATAAACAAAACATAAATAACATTATTAGCTATATGTCATTTGATACATTAGGTATTTTTAAAAATGAATAAATAACATTTTATTTTTACCTCATGAGGTTGTTAGAAGATTCACTCTAACTAATAAAGACTAATAAAAATCTCACCTGTCTCTTCCACATGATAACTATCCTCGGTGTCTGGAAAACAAACATTGGGTTGATATTACTACTTTCATATGTAGTATATGGGTAGGTAATATGTCCATATGAATATTTTGAATGATAATTCAGGTAAGTCCAATGCATTTCATTGATTTTATTAAGAAGCTTTTAAAATAAAGATGAACATACCAATAAGTATCTATCGTTTTCTCGGAACACTCTACATCACAACATTCTCTTATGGTATCCACTCAACAATACCACAGTGTTGACACACACCAAAATCCCAGGCAAATGGAGAAGGCAACTCATGCCGTGACCCACAGGGACAAGGGCTGAACCCCGGAGAGGTGCAGATGGCTAATCCATTTCACATGCCACGGTGGCACTGTATTCACTAGCTCTGTCCCGCCACTCTCTAAAGCGCATGTCTACAGAGGAAAACGTGAACAAGACCGGGAGTGGGGGCATACGCTCGCAGAGAGAAGCGAAGGCCGCCTTTTTAAGTGGCTGCTGGTTGGTTTTGTTACTTTCTTTTCAGACAAAAGTTTCGCTAGGTGGCTGCTGCTGGCATGGAACTCTCTACTGAGACCAAGGTGGCTTAGAACCCAGAGCACCGCCTGCCTCTGGCTCCTGAGCGGGGACTAAAAGCACACGCCACGCTCCTGCATGTCAGATGCTCATGTCACTGAGCTCACACACTCAGACAATACGGGTGCCGCCATTCCGTCCTCACCGCTGTGATCTTTGGGTACTTAGTTTAGACATCCTTTGACAGTTTCGTACACGATGTGTTCGGACCGCGTCTGCCCTCTGTCACTCTTTATCATTGGAACTCCCTCTGGACCCCTTCCTTCCAACACATCTACTCCATACTTCCTTGTCTGTTTTTCACGACTTAGCCTTTGTGCATTTCATTGAACAGACCTCGATGGTCAAAACTCCAAAGACTTTTAATGATAAAACTTTTGGGCCCACTATTAATCTGCTTTATCAAAGATTACATTAGAAAATAAGGTGTTTTTTTTTTTCCAACTTACAGACTTCTTAGAAGTGTTTCTTCCTACCGGGAGCTGAACCTCCTAACCTTATTGATATTAAACCCTTCCTGCTTCATGTGGATTGCAATTTGCTGGATACACAGCAGCTCAGTAAAAATTCTGAGCCACTGTAAACCATGCTGAGCCGTCTTAGTCAAAGACAAAGCGATAAACGTGATGTATGAAAATGGAGACACGGATGCTTGAGCATCCTTGCTCAGAAATGAGAAGCCTGTTGCTATACAAGCGATAAGTCTGAGGTATGCTATGTGCATTCCTGACAGTTGGGTGGATGGCATCGCCCGTCAGTGCTATCGAGTTTCTATGCAGAATGCCTCTCCTGCTCTAAGCCCACTTGAATGACCTCTCACGTACCAATTAGGAGCTGTCTGCTACTAGAGAGATTTCCCAGCATAGTATGCCAGCCGCCAACAGGCTTTGCTGTTCTGTGACTTGTAGTTTTTACAATTATTTATCAGCTGGTTCTGTAAACGGAGGTTCATGGAAACAAAGCACGTTTATACTTAATCAATTACAGTTGATGACTGTCTCTACTGTAATTGTAGCTGAGTGTTCTAGAAGCTAGTGAATTCTCTTCTACATAAAAATACTTGATACCTGACTATTTAAAAAGACTGTCTGGGGACTTGTGCTATGGAAGGTACAGACTGAGCTCTGTGCAGTAGGGGAGACGGTGCTGTTGGAACAAAAGCCAGAGACAGAGTGCAAGTACAGTTCATCCTGACTTGAACTTCATCTAACACACCACACCAAGGTGAGGCAACACAGGAACACTGTCTGCACTTACTATTATCCGAAACCCACTTACTAATGAGTTTCCTTCAGGCTTTAAATCAAATCAGGGATCAGTTTGCTTTAAAGAACACTTTATTCCCTCTGAAGCATTCAGCTTCATCCTCAAAATACTTAGATGAAATTAAATATTGTTCTTAAAGAAATTTTAGAAAGAGTTTAATAATTACACCATAAACTATCAACTAGTCTACAACAAATGTGGTCTACCTTCATGAACTGTCCCAGGTTCCAGGGCCTCAAATCTGTCATCGCTGTCAGTCGCCGTGAGGAAGTCCTCAACCTCTGGCTGTGGCTCTCCTGCTGGCCCATCTGCTTCGAGGTCTTCAACAAGGAGAAATGCAGTGACCAAGGGGAACAGTAAGGACCCACAGAGGCAGCCACCCGTGAGCCTCTGTCATTGTCCCCTCTAAAGCTATTTTCTCACTCTGGCCAGTGCCAGTGTGTCTGAAAGTCACTTCTTATTACAATGGGGACACCTGGAGGTCAGGCATCTCACCGTGTTGCTCATACTGAATACTAAACAGGTAGGACTATGACTAGCTAATGGAGGTGCTCCTCAATGAACAAATAGATTAAATTATAATTACTAATGCACACATCTCTTTTATAATCACTCGTCAGAAAAAAAAGGTGACATCAGAAAAAAAAAAGGTGAACACAATTGACAACTCAATGCTTTTGTGGAGAACTGCATTCCAATCCCATTGCCAGCCCAGAAACTCACATTGTGCTTACAACTCAAATTAGCTTTTTTAGCAGAGATGGAAAGCAATTGCTGAATTTGTTTTTAGTATCCCATTGCTACAATCTGAGTGAATCTCACATTGTTCCATTTCAATACAGTTGACTGTGACCTTGCTTAAAATTACCCCAATGACATGGCTTCTTTTCTAAGACTTCATTTTGTAAACAATGCTTCAACAGAACCAGAGTGGGCTGGACTAGGCTGCGTTTGGGAGTCTGGAGCCTCAGGAGGCAGCAGGAGGCAGGCTCTTTATGCCGGCTGTGTTGAGTGTAGACAATTACCTACTCCTTGCTTGAGATTCCCTTCCAAGAAATTCCCACTTATCTCTTCATAGCATTGATAAGAGGATGAAAATAGTTAGACATATGCCTGGCACATCCAAAGCATCTAGCTGTGGTCACCACCACTATGATTACCACAGAAGTAATAGGACTCTTCCTACTGCTAGTGAACCACCCCCGTGACCACAGGAAGACCTCCTTAGTTATTCAGCAGCGTGTGCCATGGTCATGCTGGGTTTCACTGGATCGCACTGACCTGTTTGTGTAGACACTTTTACAGAAGTTGCCCTTTATCTACAGTTTTGCTTTCTGTGGTTCTGCAGTTTCATTTGTCTAGGGCTAGCCATCATGTGAAGCCTGAGAATACCAGGAATAAACAGGTCATAGGTTTTGAAATATGTTCAACTCCTACTAATGAACTCCCCCTTCATCTCTCTCCATCCCACTAGACATATGAATCACCCTGTGGTCCAGGCTCATTGGCACTGCATTCTCAAGCTGCCCATGAGCCATCCAGCAGCCATATTTAACTTAATAATGGCACCAAAGCACAGGAATGGTGACGTTGGCTATGCCAAGGGATAACACCCATACAGTGTTTTTATAATTGACTTTTAAAGAAGAGAAGAAGGAAGGAAGGAAGGAAGGAAGGAAGGAAGGAAGGAAGGAAGGAAGGAAGGAAGGAAGGAAGAGAGGAAGGAAGGAAGGACACAGTTCACAGCACACCATCCACCCAGTCCAATTGCTGGGAGCGGTGGGACTCCGCTGAGTGAGTGCTCCTCCCTCTCCCTTTATCCCATCCAGAGAAGTTCTGTGATTTCCGTCACTGCTCGTCAGCACTGCTGTTCAGTGAACAATGCTCCGAGGGGAGAAGCCATGAAAACACTGTCCAGTGACTTTGAGGCTACGGCTGAGCCAGGGTCAGCCATGTGTGAGGAAAAGAAAGCACATCCTGGCCTCCCTCCACTGGGCGCTGCCAGCCCTCTGTGCTATTGCACTTTCCCCGGACAGCTGATGCTGCTATTCAACTCTAAAGCAGGAGGGACTGTGCTCAAGGCACAGAGCTAATACGCGGCAGGTGCAGTACAGCAGTGAGGTTCATGACAATAGACCCAAGGAGGCCAGGCTCAGTCTGATGAGGTGCGAAGATGAGGTAGGAAGGAGAAACACCCAAGCAGATGGCACAGCAGATGCCAAGGCCCCAGGGCAGGTAAGAGAAATGATTATTACAGGAGACAGTCAGCTGTGCAAGAGGCTGTGTGGAAATGCCTAACCGACAAGGCCACACCCAACACAGCACAGAGAGGGCAGAAACACATCTGAACAAATGCCACTGCAGTGCCATGACAGGAAGTGACAGACACAACTGAGGAACGAGAGTCAGAACGTGTGTGAAGAACAATTTGGACAGGGCTAGCAGCAGGGCTAGAAGGGGGAAGAAATCATAGAAAGCACATGGAGTTTTAACTTGAGCCACTACAGACCAGGAAGACAAATGAGCATATAAAAGCCCAAGGAGGGGTTGGGGATTTGGCTCAGTGGTAGAGCGCCACCTAGGGAAGGTCTGTTCAAAAAGCCCCGAAAAAAAAAAAAAAAAAAAAAAAAAAAAAAAAAAAAAAAAGCTCAAGTGAGAGCAGTTGGCTTAGGGAAGAGCTAATGAGGAGCCGAGAGACTGCACGGGGAAGGAGAACCTGTGCTAGGCACAGCTCCAAGCTGAGTCATCACGGCATACCCAAATGGAACTGTAACTGGGCGTACGACTTCTAAAAAGTCACTGGTGACACGCACAGGAGTAGCAACACTTAAGTGATGTCTGAAGCCATGGACCACCTGTGTAGCTGCCTATGCAGAGAATCTCTCTAAGGATGTAAGACAGAACCCAGAGAGTGAGGCAGGGAACTCGGCTGGGGGATAGACTCTCTCCTCTTCAGTTAGCTTGTCATCACAGCCTTAGCCCCTGGACCAGTCTGACAAGTACCTGCTAAACTCTTCTGCTCCCCCACCCTTGCACAACTGACTTTCATGAGCCATGCTGACTTTAAATTTGGTCTCTCTGATGCACACAGGCATCGACGATGGCTCCCAACGATGGAGGACCACTTTAAGACAAGCAGCCAGAGCCCGCTGGCCTGTGTTGGTCACTCCACTCTGACTCTCCATGTATTCTTGATAGAACCCAGGCCTTGAATTATTTACGTTCATTTATTCATATGATTTTAAAATTTCTTTTAATTTAAACTTGAATTGTCCGTAAAACTCCTTCACAGTGAGGTAGGGTTTTGAAAAGTATATCCAGTGCTTCCCGTCGAAGGAATACTTAGTCTATAACTACTTGGAATGTAGTTATAGAAACCCAACTATTTTAGGAACTTGTGTAAAACAGAATTGAATTCATACCATGGTCTGTGTGTACTGATTCCTGGAGAAGGGACTGAATTTGTTCTTTTACTTCATCTTCAACATTCTGGGCTTCTAAAACAATTACAAATCATAAATAAATAAATAAATAAATAAATAAATAAATAAATAAATAAATAAATAAATCTGAAGTAATAGGAAATTCCAATACTTAAATATGGCATTCACACACATTGACTACATTTAGCTAAGAGGCTCTGTATTTTTCTACCCATACGCTATTGACTCCCGTACATCAGCAAATATAGATACTTAAAATTGGTCTTATTTGTAAACATTGAGACTTTCCAGAAGACTTTTAAAGAAAGAAACTAATTCAGGCGTAAAGGTCTTTCTTTCAGAAATAGTCTAAGAGAAAATGCTTTCAACTTTTAATTAATAAAATTTCCACTCATGTTAGAAGCAAAGTCAAGCTTTCCATAAAGAGGGGTACTGGAAAGACAAAATTTAATACACACTAAACCATGCTCTGAACTCCTGACAGGAGGAAGGTCACTATTGGTGGTGTGAGGACCCAAGTAAGTAGGGCTGGTCGACACAAATATGAACCTTAGATGATAATGAATATTGTATCAGCTTCAGAACAATGGATCTGGAAGCCAGATGCCCAGACTCAAATAACAATGACTTAAAAGTGGTCATCAACGATGACATTCCCACAACACTATAGCACTTATCCGATTATAGGATATACCCCCGACACTGCACAGCAAGCTCTTTCTAAACAAGACTGTTGCAGGTTGGTGAATAACAGTGCTAGACTTCATCATGGTATCATCAGTGGCTCATGTGGGAGCTACAGAGATCTCCAGTGACAGAACAAACAAATTCAACGTTCAGGCAGGGGAAGGGTTTCACACGCTATGCTAGTCACTTACTAAAAACTCTCTAGAGCACAAAGATCTTATATTTCTGCTTCGCTAGTCATCCACATTGACATCCTGGCGTAATTACAATGGTCCCCAATCTCTACTCTTGCTTCTGTCTTAACTGGGCCATTTCACAAATGCTGGGAAAGCATCCAATGCACCACAGGAAGGTCTCTAGCCAAGGTGTGGGGATGCCCTGCTCCCAGGAGGCCACAGGAAGGTTTCTAGTGGGGGTGTGGGGAACCTCTGCTCCTGTGTTTGGCTTCTGACTGACTCTGATGCCACCATGGATTGAGAACTACAAACGGGCTCCTCCACACTTTCCCAGACTCGTCTGTGACCAGTGCCTGTTTTGAACGAGGCAAGCACTCCCTGCCACTTCATTTCTGATTCTATACATGACCTTCTTCCCCCTTGGAGATGGAGCAGGGGCAGAAGATGGGCTACAACACATTAAAGGGTGAACAGAAAATAAAGTAAAAAGGCAATGCTGTCTCGTGTGTTCTTTCAAGTGTGGTCGCTACGGTGAAGGGAGGAGTCGGGGGAGGCGGCATTAGGAGGGCACCGAGGGCTTCATTTTCCTGCATTTTATGAGAGATCAGTAGCTGTGCTTGTGAAACACGAAAGCTGGAGAAGGGAAAGAAGCACTAAAGTGTCAACAAGAGAACAGCCGAGAGAGCAGAGTGCAGGCCGGAAGGGATACTGCTGAGAGGTTGGGAAGAATGCGGCTGACAGTACACGGGTGAGCGCCCAGAGTTAGCCAAGAAGATGAATAATTCTAATAACCACAGGGAAGAATGGAGAGCACGTGGTGCATCTCAGACCCATTACCTGCTCAAGAACTAATTTTTCAACTACGAATTCATTTAGTACAAAGAAAATGTTATGTGTCAAATTCAAGTATTTAAATTAAAAAACCTTTTTAAAAATTATTACGGATTCTGGAGCCATAGACTAATTCCACAGGCATGGAAGGAAGGGGTACAATGAATCCTCCTAAGGTTCTGAAGTGAACACATAATAAAACGTAGACTAACGTATCATTCCTTAAAGGAATGAAGGGAAGAAAACTAAATAGTGTTCGCCAGCACAACGTGGGTGGTGTTTGTTTCCAATAAAGTGTCGTATCCAGCATTTCCAATAGGTGGCGCTATGAAACCAATTTTCTTAAGTATTGCGGCAAAGAGCAGAAGCTCATATTCTCTAATTACTATGCCACAACCAGAAAATGATGGTGACGGGCTAAAATTTTATGTGTCAATTTATTAAAATACCTCAGCATATTTGATCTATGAGTCAAAGTCCCTTTATGGTGATCTATGAAGCCACCAGAGGCAGAAACAGCATGACATGGGGTTTTGGGCATAGATGGGGGTCCCTTAGCTCTTCATTCTGCTGGAACCATTCATGTGGCAGACAGCAAAGAGGCTATGTCCAGTCTGTGTGTGTCTTTACTTTGGATATAGTAAGGAAAGAGTTGAAAATAGAGTCAGGACACATTTGGCTTCCGTTGCTCTGAACTGCATGGCCATGGGTTATGGACAATAATTATTTGTGCCTTGGAATTTTGATTACAAATTTCAACACACTTTTTTTTACTATGAGATTATTTATTATAATTCCAGAAAAGAACAAATGGTAGCTCGTTTTAAAAACGATGCGAACAACTGGGTAAATCATGACTTTGTAACTACAAAGATACCTGCGGGCCAAGCGGCCCTGGAAGTGTTCAGGCACACTTACCTGCCCCCTCAGGGGCCTGCTCCTCCAGCTCGGCCGGTGTCTCTTCCTCCGGTGGAAATGTCCTCTCGGAAGTAGGTCTTTCTTTAAGGCCTGCATTTTTTTATTCACAGGGTTAACTAAGACTCCATTTTAAAAAAACATCTTTATACTTTAAATCATAAAAATAACTTTCAAGCATTTGATTGGGACAAGTTCTAGACGCTTCACAGTGCTGTCTAAAACTGAGGAATGGTCTCTTTTCTCTCACCACGGTCTTCGGTGTACCTAAGACTTTTCTAAAGGGCATTCATAGATATTCACAACATGTAACCACGTCTAGCATTGCCCAAAAGAAGATCAGTGTGAGTCCAAGCTGCTCTCCTGTTTAAGAGGATGCGTATCCCCTAAGCCAGGGCTCAGTGCCCAGCAGAAGAAAGCACGAGACACGCACAAACTGGGCTGTGCACACTCTAGACTTGACTTCACTTTCCACAGGTAACGTTTGATTCTTTGGGGAATACTAGAGTCTTAAACAAATCACATGTAACTGATGACAAGTTTCACAAAGTACCACCTAGAGGCAACAATATTATTTTTCTGGAGCTAAAAGGTATCAAAAAGTCCCTGTCTTAAAAAGTACGGAAAGCAGGGCAGTGGTGGAACAGGACTTTAATCCCACCCAGCACTTGGGAGGCAGAGGCAGAGGCAGGTGGAGCTCTATGAGTTCAAGGTCAGCCTGGTCTACAGAGCAATTCCTGGACAAGTGGCAGGACTACATCATTTAAAAAAAAAAAAAAAAAAAAAAAAAAGAAAGCAAATTAATATTAATATAAACTTTAGACAAAAGAAGCCACACTGAAATGGCTTTATTAGACCAGGGAGATGCTCTGGCCCTGAACAGTCCTGTTTCACAAAACCAGACATAAACAGCACATGTGACTAATTCAGACTAAAAGGAAAGGGTTTTTATTTTCTTTTTTGTTTTTTTTTGTTCTTGTTGTTTGTTTTTGTTAAAGCTGGATTCATTTATTGAGAAGTACAAATGACAAAAGGGTTAGGGCTGGAATTTGAAATGAATATTTAAAGTTATATCGTGAAATGTAATGTGTTTGCTGTCTAGTCCCTGTGGCTACACATAACAAAATTAAAAGGAACCCGTTTAGGTTTTGAGAGACACAATACGCAGAGGCAGCTTTCTGTAACTCGACTGGGAGTCGTTTGTCATTTCAACCCAAAGGATAAAAAGAATAGAAAATGCCACAATAGAAATGGCACACTTACAAACAGCTGGTCATGCTGTACCCAGATTCACACTAGCTAGCTCTCTCTCTCTCCTCCCTCCCCTCCCCCTCCCCCCCACTCTCTCCCTCTCTCCCCTCCCTCCTCCCCACCTCCCTCCCTCCCTCCCTTTTCTCTCACCCCTCCCTCCTTTTCCTCCTCCTTCCCCTCTCTCCCCTCTCTCTCTCTCTCTCTCTCCCTCTCTCTCTCTCTCCCCCTCCCTCCCCCTCTCTCTCTCCTACCATCTAACTTAACTTGTAGAGCAGATGCAGGCTGGCTTGCTCCCAGCCCCCACCTTGGCCTCAGACAGCCACTCAGCTCAGAGGCAGGCCTCTTCCAGACGAGACATCCAGAGCCAAGGGACCACTGTCTGTCTGACTGCCCCTGAGTCTTGAGGACCTCCTGCAGTGTTGCCTTCCACTGCAGCTGCTTACTGACACCCGAGGTGTGGAAGGAACGACTTAACAACACAGAGGGCAGAAACTAATGAGGCTCCTAGGTGGAAGAGAAGCTATGGAGAAGCTGTGTCAGGAGGGTAACAGAAGGAAAAGGCTCAGCGACTGGGCCTCCATAGACTTCTAAAGGTCAGAAGAGCAGGGCCGGGAGCTACACTTCAATCCTCGGGCAACGGAAGAGCAAACGGAGAAGCTTGAGTCAGTGGGGCAGGAAAGGAAAGCAGGGTTTAAACGCAGAAATGCCCTAGGATACTAGGTCTCTTCCATCCAAGAGGAATGAATCACCTTTCCTAAGGATTACACTGCTCTTCGGTATCCAGGGAGGATTAGACCAAGAACTTACAGGATACCAAAGGCCAAAGATGTTCAAATCCCTATTCACTTCCCTATACACTTCCTCCCATCTCTAGTTACTAACCATACCCAACAGAATGTAGAATAGAAATTCTACATAAATTTAAAACCTAAGACTTTAAAAAAATTACTTAGTCTTCATGTACTAATACTGTGGTGTAAAGGCTGGGGAAAATGTCCATCTCACTTTTCCAGGTTCCTCTAGCCACTGTCACTTGTGAAGAATTAGTGCCAAGACAAGCCACTGTTCCACATGCATATGGTCTAACGGCACAAATCAATACATCCCAAGAAAAGGGCTAACAAGCACATGAAACCTGACAGATAACCCGAGAATTCAATATACCAGAACGTTATCGATCAAGTTTCTTCTTGTTCCTGCCTTGTACAGTCAGTAAATACAGGTACACCAAAGCTTTCAGAACTAAGCAAGAGTCTGAGATCCAGAACCAAAAGCTGCCACCTTAATAAATAGGGGAGCTCTTTATTCAAGGGATCTTTACTGGATCCAGTAAAGACAAAAAATTCAGAAAGAAAATCATGCCGCTCTACAAGTATTAACAATAAGGCTCCTTCCTAATAGCCTGGACTCAGGACAAGGAGGCGACTGTAGGAGGACTAGACAGAGTGTCCTCTCCTTACTATCATGGAAACAAGAACTAAGGAGTTCCCAGCACCCAGGTGTGGATGAGCTCTGGTGCGTGAACTAAGTGGGGTGCATTTGGATCTCACCTCTAGCAACTGGTCCTCAATACACCTTTGATTTTCCATCAAGAAAGAGAGGGGGAAACCAGCATCCCTTAAGATTTTTTAAAGACAAATCATTTAGACTCAGTAAAATTGTGGGATTTTTTTCTTTTTACCCAATTTACTTTTTCATTTCTACAAAAGACAAGTCCTCCGCCCCACCCCTTGCACACCGTAGCCACAGAACCAGTTAAACACTGCAGTTACTGAAGCTTTTCTTTTAGAAAGCTAATGTCTCTTTCCAAACGGTCATCGATCATCTTAAAAGACCTAAGACCTTTCAGCTGATCCACTGTGTACGATCCCCACACAGCAAGCAAACACTGGCTACAGACTGTTGGTTATTGGCCGGCTCCTGTGCAAGTCACGGTCTGAGAGCAAGGGTGAACAGGAGCTGGGCACTGCGGCTGTGGCAGAGTGCCCAGCCTCCCAGGCAAGCCACACACCATAGGTGCCAATGTACCAGATGGGCTGGGTCCCACCGGAAGGTGTTCTCGGCAGAGGGAGGTGCCACCCACAGCAGCCTTACTTATACTTTGTATTTCTACCTCAGCCCTTCATTACCTCACAGCATTTCACTAGGGGGACTCTGTCCAACTGACGGCCATTTCCCTGACTCCCCATCAAGTCAGTGAGTGACACACAGAAAATTCTCCAGGGCGGGGGTAGGGGGAGAAGGGAACTGTCAAGTGAGAGTGAGTCAGTGAGTGAGAAATACTGTCGCAGCAGTTAGAAAACACCACTGTCACAAAGAACAAACGCTTTAAATAGACCTTACAAATGCAAAACCTCTTGCAAAGATTGATGTCTGTGGGGGAAAAAAATCAAGCCAAATAAAAAAATATAAATCTAGTTTATGTGATTATATCCTTGGGCAAGTAGGATATGAGATTGCTGTTTGCTACTGAGAATCTTTTTTCTGATTTTTTTTTTCATGAAACCTGGAGTAGTGGTGCATGTCTGTAATCTCAGGAGGTTACGGCTAGATCAGGACCATAAAGGTCAAGGCTAGCCTAAGGTACGGGTGACAGCCAGCAGGACAACTTACTGAGATTCTGTCTCAAAATAAGAACAAAAAGAATTAAGGACTAGCCTTTGTTTAAGCTAGGTAGGGTCTGCATTCAATCCCCCATACCCTGAAAAATAGCCCTAAGTAAAAACTATATCTGTCACATAATACTCACCCTTCAGCTTCTATTGGGGCAGAGGGAAAGAGAGGAGGAGGCAAGAATCGGAAACCAAGGCAGAGCTTGCCAGGTAGAAGTGCGGCCTAGAGCCTCCTCTGCCTCCCCTAAGGAGAGGAATTTCCTTCCAGGAAAGCAGTGTTCCTTCCCCCATACTGTAACAGCGGGCACTGTACACAGCAAAGGTCTCATTGCTTGCAACGATCCTAGCCCCCATTCATATGGTTGCATCCGACCAGGAGTGCACGACCGTCTGAGAAGGAAGACAGTGTTCTGGAAGGGCCTGGAGATGAGCAAAGGCCCAAGGTTCTAGTAGGTTTAGAATCTTTCTCCTTGGCCTCACAATGGTATGAGATATCAAAGCTATCTATGTATTCTAGCTGAAATGGACTTACCCATGTGACCAAGGGAGTCCAGGAAAATAGCCCTAAGTAATGGCAAATACCCAAAATGTTCGCACTTCTGAGGAACAGCAACAAATATTTTCAGAGTAACACAGTAGCTGACATATGCTGAACCAGTGACTGTGACTCAATATGTTTGCACTGAGGACCCCCTAAAGAGCATGAAGTTGCTTGGTGGAAAACATGTTCTACGTCAAAACTTAGATTTTTTTTTTCCTTACATGTGGCTGACTGAAGGTCAAATCTTTTAAATCCTGTCTCTGTGTTGCAGTCTGTGCATAGCACGTACAGACACGAACATTCTCAGGCCTCCCCTTAGATGTGGCATTCATTAGTATTTTCTCTAACCCTCAGTTAAGGAAATACAATTTCGGCTGAAGGCTTCAAGAAGACATGTGCAGCACGGAGGATTGAGAACGTAGGCACTTGTCTCTCAACGCGTCCACAGGAGTGAGAATGGAACCATTGCTTCCACGCCTCTTCTCCAGCCCCTCACTAAGAGTCCATGGGCCCATTCCATCCACTTTTCCTTCAGAGGAGAAGGGACCTGAGGAGACAAGACTGTAGGCACATGTGCAGCCTACATGGCCTCTCGAAGCCATTCTGACACAGGTGTCACAACCTACCAACAAATGAGAAAAACCACAAG
This sequence comes from Rattus rattus, assembly GCF_011064425.1. Classification (NCBI taxonomy): domain Eukaryota; kingdom Metazoa; phylum Chordata; class Mammalia; order Rodentia; family Muridae; genus Rattus; species Rattus rattus. Next base: position 133,921,269 of record NC_046154.1, on the reverse strand, counting down.
TGCCAACATGTATGTCATATTGCCAAGAGTTCACTCACGGCATTTTAAGAATGGCATTAGCAAATGACGAAATAGATGATATACCCAGCACATGAAAAAGGACTACAGATAACCTCAAATAATAAATCATAATCGTTTATTCCCTTTCATTCAATCAATGGAAACAGCTAAGGGGGAGTCATCCCCACGGGGGGTCAGAAACCTGGGGAGCAAAGCAGTTCTAGCACAGCATGTTTGTTCCCTGTGAACTTGGAAAATTCACTCAGCTCTGCAGTTAGACAAGCAGCTAAGCCTACTAATGTCTGTCTCATTAGACCGTGTAAACCAAGCCCAAAGTCAGACTCAAGAAGCAGGCTCTACGTGGCGTCAAGTTAAACAGCCTGAGCTCCACAAAGAACACTGGCAGCCAGGGAAACACCAACAAAGGGGAGAGCCCATGAGACAGTGCTTAGAAACAATGTCATCTGAAGGTTAGAAGGTGAGAAAAGGGAGAGTCTTAGAAACACTGAGACTCTCGAAAGCATTTTTAGAAAGCAATCTTTAAGGCTATCTGTCCCTCAAAGGTCATGGATCTCCCAAGGTTTAAATACGTGCAATGTCACTTTTTAAAAAATTTACAGCATTCTCTCGGAAACTGTAAATGTTAGGGGTGTGATTAAAAATTACATATTTACTTTTCCTTTTCAAGTGTATCCTCGGAAGTCTTGTTTGCTAGCTACAAGGAATTGTAGGCCGCGTTTAGCTGAGTTCTACTGTAGCCATCGGATTTAATTCTCCTCCGAGGGCACTAGGATGGATAACCAGGGAATACACCTGAGTAAATCTGAGAACAAACAGACTGCCTGTGCTCTTTAACTGAACGCTGGGTGCTAACACATTGGACCAGATGAGAATGCCCAAACCCTCAATTTTAAGCAATTTGTACCCTAAAGAGAAAGGAGAGACTGACAGGGGGAAGGAGAGAAAGGGACAACAAATCCAGTCCTGCCTCAAAAACTTTCCCCAAAATGTAAATCACTTAATACCCTGTCAGTATCTCTGCTGGATGCTGTGAACCACTTCTCCTGTGACTGCCCTGGACCTCTGAGCTCTTGTTCTATGCTGGGTGCTGTGTCCAGAGGAGGAAGTGCTTCTACATCTAAAGAAGCTTATAGCATCTTCCCAACATTGTAGCAATGCTCACCTGCTCATGCTGGTCCTGTTCCTAAAGCCCTTTCATTGCCTAGAACTGAGTGTTCCTATACTTTAAACCCCCTTCCACAGCTCTTCAAAACCAAGGTAAAATGAATAAACATGCCGCCACTACATCTGGGCTCTTCCCTGGCAAGTGGAATGCCCTGGGGCATTGCCTGTAGGGAAAATATCATTAAATATCTTGCAAGTAATTTTTTTTTTTTAAATTTAAACCATGTATCTCACAGAAAAGTCTAGTACCAGGATACTGTCAGGATACTGACAGGATACTGAAGATACTGACACTGTTGTGCATGGTAGGTTTTCTGTTTTTCAGTTATCCTTGCAGGTTCTCCGTTGTCCCAGAAGTCCATTTGTGAAGGTAAAAATGTCAAAACAATTTCTGTCACTTATTCATGCCCCGCCCCCAATCCGTTTCCAAAACCAAATGGTCTAAAAGGAACGTTGGACAGATTCTCCCAGGGAGTTTGTTCCACAAGAACCCTCCAGAAAACTAAGGCGATGTCTCTGGAGCCTGTCGAAGTCTCCTTGTGTACCACGTGGTTGTATCTTGCAGGGAATAAAATGGGCCAAATTAGCATGACCAGGATTCTGGAACTCAAACTAGGAAAAATTAATTTCTCATCACAGATCTGACCTGGGGAAGTCATCAGCCTGAAGCTAGTCAGTGGAGACACAAAGCCCCTGATTTTGTATGTATGTGGTTTGGTATTTGATGGAAAAAAAACTGGAATACAAAATACCCTGACTAACCAACACAGAAAATCAAGTCATCACGTGGTGTAATTGCTTTGGGCCAAGAATATAATAGAGATCTTGGTATATGTCCAGAAAGTCTCCTTTGGTGATCCTTTAAGTGAGCTGGGATTTCTCACAGTTTAATACTTAGCTATGTATAACCAGCCAAAGCTGTTGGTTTTTAAGAAAAAAAAGAAATGCTATTCTACATTTAAGTTTACTTATATCTGGTTTTTGGGGCCTTTTAACTAGGCCCCCAAAATTCCATTTTAAATCTCTTCATAGAAAAAGTAAAAAGTGACTTTTAAAAAAATAAAGCCTTCCTGAAAAAAAATTTATTCTATTATCAAGTTACTTTTATTTTAGTTTACTATTTGTGTGTGTCTGTGTGTGTGTGTGTATGTGTGTGTATGTGTGTGTGTTGGGGTATGTGTCTGTTGTGTGTGTGTGCTGTGTGTGTGTGTGTGGGGTGTGGGGTGGGTGTGTGGGGTTTGTGTTTGGTTGTGTTGGTTGGGGTGTGTGTATGTGTGTGTGTGTGTTGTGTGTGGCATGTACGTGTGTATATGTGTGTATGCGTATATGTGCGTGTGTGTGTGTATGTATGTGTGTATGTGTGTGTGTGTATGTGTGTGTGTGTGTGTGGTGTATGTGTGTGTGTATGTGTGTGTGTGGGTGTGTGTGTGTGTTTGTATGTGTCTGTATGTGTGCGTGTGTATGTGATGTGTATGGGTGTGTGTGTGTGTGTGTGTGTGTGAGTGTGTATGTGTGTGTATGTGTGTGTATGTGAGTGTGTGTGTGTGTGTGTGTGTGTGTGTGTGTGTGTGTGTGTGTGTGTGTGTGTGTGTGTGTGTGTGTGTGTGTGTGTGTGTGTGTGGTGTGAGACAGTATCTTGTCATAGCCCAGACAGGCTTCTGTATGTAGCCAAGGAGGACCTCAAACTCCTGGTCGTCCTACCTCCATCTGTCAGGAGACACCGTACCCTGGTCAGACCTTGTAATCAATAGGTAATCTAAAGGTAAATTAAAGCATCATGCACAGACCAGCACACAACATTTGAAGAAATGTCTCTCTCGTTAATATTTTCTTTATTAATTGTTTACGATGGGCTAAGATGTTTGATCTCAAATTTGTGGCTGTTTGGATATGTTAAATAATCATTACACAAACACGAGGATATAGGCCATCTAACCACAACAGCTGAAAATCGGTGAGCCATACAGTACTGCGGTGAAGCCAGAAGAAGCCTTTCGATGATTCAGAGTCCATAAGGCTAACGTAAACAAAGCATTTGGAAATGCTCTCCTACACAAAGTTCTTTAATTCTTGACAACACACAGAACTCAGAATGATGTGTCCGGTACGGGGTGAACAGGCTCTCTGTGGTTATGGTGGTGGTGGTGGTCGTGGTGGTGGTGGTGGTGGTGGTGATTACGTAATGGAAAGAAGGGCTAAAAACAGCAAGCTAGGTGAGAAGAGGAGGGGCAACTAAGGAGGCCTAAGGGGACAAGAAGGTGAGAGATAAGGCTAAGGCTGGGAGAGCTGAACCTGGACAGAGAATGGGAAAGATGGGGGGAGAAGGGAAAGCAAACTTGGGAGGAGCCTACAGGGCAAAGGGCCTAAGGAATGAGGAGGGAGATGCCAGGGACAGTAGTCTGGGGCTGCCATGGAAGAACTGCGAGTTGGTTGGGGGGAGCTGGGAGTTGGGGAGAGCCAGGCAAGACAGTCAGGAAGGGAGTAGAAAGGGAAGACCCTGCCTAGCTGCGTCACCACACATTAACACTACCCAAGGCTCCAGCTTCTTACTTACCTCAACAGGAGCATTTGATAGAGGATTAAAACCATTACAGTTCATATCACACATAGCAATAAAAATAGGTTATTACATTTTAGAACACAAACTTTCTTTTTTTGTTTATTTGGAAACCGAGATGACAAAGAATGCTTGTTTCACAGAAGTTACTTATTGAGCACCAATAAACACATTCAGTGGCTAATATGTAGCATTTCCCCAGTCCGAGTAATCCCGGATTTCCTCTGCCCTTTAGCAGCAAATCCGAGTCAGGAAGGTCACCCACTGCTGGGTGTTAACATGGGCCTTCAGTTCTTCCTCTTCTGGCTATTTTCCTTTGTGACTGGAGCATGGCTGGGGGAGCCTCTTCCTTTCCTGTCTTTGTCTGTGGAAGCCACTTTACTAGGGACGGACTTGGTCTCTGCTGCCTTTCTCACGGTTTCCTTGGACTTCCCACTTTTATCTGAGCTGGCTCTCTCCTTCGCTCTGTCTCTCTTACCGCCAGGAGACGCTTTCTGGGATATGTCCGAGTCAGACTTTTTCTTCTCCTTCCTTCCATCCTCCCGCTCCTTCTTCCCCCTTCTTCCCTCTTCATTCTTGCTAGGCACAGCTTTCTCTCTCTCCTTCTTGAGCTCTTCTTTGGTGGGTTCTTTAACTTTCAGGTTTTCCAATCAAAGGGAAAATGTTTACTGACCAACCTCTTAAATCACAGAAGGCCCTTGTTAGACGCACTGCCCTGCTCCCACCCACCCCGCCACGGGAGCTCTCTCCTTCGGGAAGTTAGTCTAATAGCTCAAATGTTGAGTCAAAAAGAGGTATAAACCTCCATGAAGTATTAGCTACGAAATAAACTCTGGGACTATCTTATCCTATTTTTCCAGCTTCAAACATGGCTTGACTTGTATTTAACAGAGACCGGCGTGCAACATTAACAAGGTGAACCCATCCATTAGCGCAGAACATAGGCACCATGAAAACAAACTGTAACTCATTCTTAAACAACCGTAATGAAAACCTTTAAGCTTGAGTACACCGTCATGCCGTTAAAAGTTATGTTTACAGGCCTTCAGAGTAAAGGTACACAAGTAAGTTAAACACCACTTAACTCTTCATTCCTCACAACACAAAAAAATCCACATATACACGTTTTAAATTTTCTTATCTGTAACATTCGTAATAGCAATTTTGTGAATTATTTTAATGCTGATAGTCAACTCCATAAAATCAGTATTCTTTTTCTTTAAGTGTATGTCCCTGGCAGTTTTTGGAAAGCCACACAAGTCAATATACAAACGCTCCAGGCTCTTGAGGCAAGAGAGAGCAATTAAATGGAATACTTCCAAGTCTCAGATAAGATACGGTTTTCACATTACATTTTATAGAGTTTAACTGAGCAGTTAACAGAGGCTTCCCATCTCACTTTCTGCTCTCGCCAGGACGTGATAAAAGATTCCCACTGACACAAACAAAATGAAAGATCTAAGAACACGTGAAACAGGAGTGCGCTAGCAAAGTGTATCTAAGATCCATGTAACACAAGGACGTCCAGGGTGAACTCTGGACATGTGCTACTCACAAAAGACGGTATCTTTCTATGTGGTCTGCTGAGAGTTGATGAGCAAAAAAACTCACTAAACTATAAAAATACCAATTCAGACTCATAACCATCTGCAAGTCTGCATCCCACTTTGGGGCTGTTCACAGAGCAACCGAAGATGGCAAATCATAAAACACTTATTAGCTCACTACTGTCAGGCCTTAGTCTGTGCTGTATTTTTAAAATTACATCCTTAATGCTAAAATTGCCTTAACAGAACAGGAAGAAGGATTATAATTTACTGGCAATTAAGTTTAAAAATTGCTTATATAGAAATAAAATGATAAAAAAATTATTTTCTTCTTGGGGATTATTTTGGGACTAACTAAAAATTGAAGATTTCTCAACCTAAAACTGAAAATAAAAACTAAAAAAAATCCTGCATACCCCATAGCAAAACGCTTATGCAGTAGTGATTTAAACACACAAAAAATTATAAATATGCCAATTACTTACACACACACACACACACACACACACACACACACAAAAACATACACAAACACAAACACAAACTGTCCTAAGATTTTGAAAGAAAAGCATGCATGGCTTCCAGCTTCCATGCTATCCTCCCAAAGAACATTTCCCATTCTCAGAAATGTCTCCATGTAAGGATATACAGGCTAGGCAATGTTAGTCTACATATGATATCACACAGGTATGGCAATTTTAATGCATTAGACTATCAAACACAGCATATCCTATAGCAACAATCCAGTGCGCTGTTATAAACCTAGCCTTTAGTGTTAGAGCACACTGGTTTCTATTCTGCTGTAGGACAGCATCCTCACAGCCGTGGGAGAAATGAAATACATTGCTGATGGATTCACCACTGTATGGTATTTTCTTTTTAAGTCAGACCATAAAAGGTTTTAGGCAGCAAGGGAAGATGCATATTTGTAAATTCAACAGGCACATTTCTATAAATGTAGTTAACTATGTCGATAAACTCTCAAGGTACAGGCTGTTAGAAAGATCTGGTAACAAAAAAGGAAATTAATTAAAACTGCAAGCTAGCTAGAAGAAGCAAAAGCCTATAATTTAGTCTTCAAAAAGCTGTTCATAACACAGGCCACCCAAATCAAAAAGCAGTACTATTAACTGTGGCTGCATTTCCGTCAGAAACATCATGCGCCATCAAAGCAAGAACTTGATTCGCTAGAGGCTACTTGGCAAAACAGAAAATAATACCTTTAGCCTTAGCTTTCCTCTTGGCTAACCCACCAGGTCCTTCTGTTGGTATTTACAAGACAAAAAGAGGTTATGAAGATATATGTTGAGGAAATTAAAATTCAGTACCTGTAAATTAATTTAAATTGATACATTCCTATGAAATGAATTAAAGTGCTTACATTCGCCATTAAAGGACAGTAAACATCAATCAGAAATATAACCTTAAGACTTCAATAAATATGGTCTTAAGAGGAACACATTATAACTAACCTGATGACCAGTCAGGACCATAATTCACATTAGACCTTCAAGATTTTAGTGCATAATTTGCATTAGACCTTCATGGTTTTGCAACTGCTATGGCTTCTCTCTGCAGGCAGTAGACTTTCCAAGCCACAGACGATCCACAGAAAGGGCTGGGGCCTTCATTTCCCTATTGGTTCACACTGCTAATCACACAGACATTCCAGTAGAATGTTAATCTTTGAGCAAGCACTGCTTTTCCCTGTCATGCCAAATCCAGTGGTTTAAAATTCTATAAGCAATGATACATTATTACATAAGTCGTGCTTACTTGTTACTCTAAAAATCTTCGCAGTTTTGCTTTGTATTGTCACTCTTGGAAAGTCAAAGTTGTGATAAAGGGATTTGGCAGTTGGGTTTTTTGTTTGTTTGTTTGTTTGTTTTGGTTTTGGTTTTGATCCTACTCTTTTGGTTTCAACATACTCTTTTCCGACAAGGGTGTACTTAGATCTCAGTCAATTGATTTTCCTTTTCTATTTGCCACTCTCAAAAATGTTGTCTTATATTCACACACTGGCAGGCTTTCTCAAGTGGCACTCTAAGCTGCCAATCCAACTCTTGGATGTATCAGGTAGGAGACACAGTTCTTACCCATGGGAGGGTAAGGGGTTTACAACTGGTTACCCAATACCTAAGGCGGAGAGTATCAAACAGGAGTCCCAAAGCCTGAGATTTATCATAGCACAAACTACAATGGCCATTTTGTTTCCCCAAACTCCAGTGAGAACCCCACTTCTGGAATGAGGTGTTCTTCTGTTAGCTTTGTTGCTCCCATCCTCCATCTTTAACTTCCTCCCCTTTCTCTACTTGTAGTCAACTGTGATTAGCTACCTGCTCTCTGGGAGACCTAACAACAGCATCAGAAGAACAATTACTTTCCAAAGGCAAAACTTGTTACTTTTTTAAAACATGATCAGTAACAGTGCACCACTGTATAAAATACTGTCAGCACTGCCTAACAAGTTTAATTAATTCAGAACAAAATACCAGTCCTACCTCTGTAACACTAACCTTTAAATATGTGAGTACTTTTTAATGTGCAAAAGGAACAAGAATAGAACATCTACACTCTAGGACCTTGGATGCCCTCTTCCATTGGTGCATTGTTTCCATGGTAGACCAGACACCCACTAAAGGGGGGGATGGGGTGGAAGGAGAATCAATCTATTCCCCACACCTACTCATTAGAACCCAAATAAGCTACACTGATGAAATCCCAGAGTTAAAGTTTAACCACAGACAACCCAGAGCACTGGATTACGGCCAGGGTCGTAAAACATTAAGAAAGACTGCTGCGCTTAAAACTTTAGATTTGATGAAAGGCATCAAAGGGAAACAAACTACCCAAGAGCTGCAAATGTCCAGCAGTTCCAAGCATTGGCTTACGGTAATGTTTTCCCGGGGGATGAGGAGGGTGGTGAAGGGGTTGGGGGGATAATTACTTAAAAATTTAAAACCCACTGAGAGATGGCTTTGGTTAAGAGCATTTTTTCCTGATGAAAAGCAATTGGTGGCTCAAGCACCATCTGTAGTGATGCCCTCTCAACTACAGTGTACTTAAAATGAATAAAATTTTAAAAAAAAAAATTAAAAAAACCCACAGTGACTTTGAGGAATTTTTTTGAAAAGATTAGGGCAAGGTCTCAACTTAGCTAAAGGAGAGAAACAGACAGGAAAGGTCCAAGAATTAGAAGAGAAGAAATTAACAAACACACAGCCCAAGAACAACAGAAGAAGAGCAGGAACAGGGAAACTGGGTTCTAAAAGTCACCACGGGGCAGGAGGGAAGCCTGCAGGCCGCTAAGAAATGTTGGTTCCTGTCACCTGAGCCTCCTCCAGTTGGTTTCCCAGCAGAAGGGACAATGGCACCGAGAAAGGTGACCCTGAGACCAACTTGTTCAGGAGTGGCAGGCAAAGTGATGCCACAGGCAGTTCTCAAGATGAAGCAGACGGGGAACAGAGTTTGGAGTGTTTATCCAAATCTGTGCTATTTGAAGAGTAAGACAGGTGACAGGAGTGGCTTTGAGGAAGGGGCAGCTGAGCTACTGGGAGGTGATTGATGGGGAGACAGGCTGGGGTAGACTAAGGAAAGGCTGAGATTCAGAACCAGCAAACCATAAACATGTTTGAAGGAGAAGAAGCAAAAGCTCGGAAGAAATTCTGTAATGGAAAGAAATGTAAAGACAGGGTCTGTGGAACCGAAGCCAGCGTCTAACAGAAAAACAAACAAACAAACAACAAACAAGCAAACAAAAAAACAACGCATAAAAGAGAATCACATGTCCAGAGGAATACAAAGATGGCGGATGGAAGACGAGCTTGGCTAGTGTTTACAGCACTAAAGGGAAGAGGGTGGTCCTGAGGCCACAGGACCAGCAGAGGTAAATCACTACTTTTTGTCTCTGGCTGCTTGTGCATTCAGACTGTGGGACATCGACGAACACCCTTTCACTTTCCTCTTTTCTCTCTTTACTAGCAAGGTCAGTGCCCCCGGGACAAAATGAACCCTGTTACACAGTAAAAGGTGCTGCTGCTATTTACAACAGTAAACAGCTCCCGAACACTGCAGAGAAAGTTCATCCTGTGGGAAAGGGAACCTCTGGCTACCTGTAATCCACCCAGATGTTAGTGCTGACAGAGGGCACCCCAATTTAAGACAGTCTTGATGGAAACAGTAAAAGAATGTAAAAGGGAAAAAAAGCAACAACAACAATGACAACATCAAAAAAAGTATGCCGACTCCTCCCCGGACCCCATCAGCAGTCACTGTGTGTTTACTCTGCTAGTGTTCATGGTAATTGTTGTTTACATGTAAATGACTACGAATTCTTTAACGGGTGATTAAGAAAATCTTATGTTTTTCACTTAGAGAGAACTGCCTGAAGTACACTCTTTTGGCAACTGCCACAGGAGGCATGACTACAAACACATTTTCAAAACATAGCATCGACTATGACGTGAAGATGTGTGCACGTTCCAACAGCTGGACCCACGGTTTTGCCACATGCAGAACACAGAACTTTAGAAGAAGGGCTCTATTATGGCATCCAAGTAACCCCCTCAGGCAACAGATTCTGTCGTTCCCATTGGAGAACGGTTCTGTCCTTCTTCAGGCAACGGATCTGTCCTTCCCATTGGGGTCACCTGGTCACTCCCATGCTCCCTAAAGAGACTGTGATCACCATGAGTCCTAGCTTCTCACTTTCCCCCTTCCTATATTGGAACACTGTAGCCATTTCTAACATGGACTACACAAAACCCAAGTTTAAAGGGTCCAAATGGTAAATACATAAAAGTATGACAGGTTTACTTTAGCAAATATAAGAAAACTATGCCATGCTTGCCCTATCAACCAACATATCAACATAGTCACTGAATTCCTTGTTCAGTGTTCCAATATACATCCCGATAGATGAAAATTCCACAGCCCACACCATAAAAGGCTGTTTTACATTTTACAGAGCTAGCCCAGAATCTCCTTAAGAAAGTGCTGTTAGTACCCCTCTCCATGAGACATTGCAATAAGATAGGCAGCAGAGCAGCAGTCTTTATCTGCGTCCACAGTTCTCTAAAGCTGCCAATATTGAGAGAAAAAATAGTAATAATAACCACTGTAGTTAGAATAACTAAGGGTAAATACATATCAACCCAAATTCGAACAGAGAAAAGGCTTTTCTTACATGTCCGGACAGGGACTATGCAAGGCAGGGGTAAATTTGTACAGAAAAGACAAGCGCGAGGTGAGCGGGCAGGGCCAGCCAGCGCTCCATCCGGTGAGTGGCTTCTGCAGCAGCCACAGGCAGCAGGCCGACAGCCAGGTTTCCGAGTTAGTAAAGTCAGTTCCTGGAAAACCCTCCAGTTTACATCCCAGTGGTCAACATTCCAAGCGAAAGAGCGGCTGAAAGTAGCCAGAGAACCATACACAATCTCCAGCTCCCCTTCCCGATTTAACTGAACTTGAAACCGGAAAAGTGGATCAGCGCATGCGCGAGCAGAACAGCCACATTGGGAAGGGGCCAATGCTCTGTTGACTGCACAGCACGCACCAGGGTTTTAAATGGTGGAAACTGAAAAGGCAGTTGATAATACAGTGATTGACAATTCTGTAACTAAATAAACACTCGTATATACAGAATACAAAGTAGCCGTTCAAAGCTGGCCCATAAATTTAAGACACGAAACAAAATTACCAAATAAATATAGAAATCACAGCTTAGGTGTATGTACTCAATGACACTTAAGAAGAGTTACATTTGCTTTAGACCACATTTTTGCCAATAACTTTATTCTTTCTCAGACACACACACACACAAAAAGCCTTAGACACAAGTTGAAGGAAGTCACAGAAGTCAGGGGTTCAGCAGCTACCTGTATTTCATCATCACTTAAAGTTTTTCAAATGCTCTGATTAAAGATGGTATAAAAGTGTTGGGAAGTCACCATTGCGTACACTTACTTTACAGCTGGGAAAATGGGCATAATTAATTTCTGTACATAGAATGAGCATTAGTATCATGACAATGCAAAAACCTGATGAGGAATTAATTACAAACGTTTTTAACACAGAAATTTAATTATTCATTCCTGACTAAAACCATCCACAGTTAGTAGTAGTCATGACACTTAAAGAAAACTGCTTTGAAAACCCGCTTTTCAGCCATTTGGGTAAGTGACTTTTTATTGAGTTTAGGACCTAAGGTTGTGAATTCAAAACTAATTACCTTTGATTATTCCACAACATTCAAATTCAAAATGAATTTAGTCATAATCAGGAGGAGAGCTAAAACAACTTTGAAAATGATTATTAAGGAGTCCTCAATTTACTACGTACGTAGCTGAGGACTGAGTTGAAGTGCTTATATACTTGAGTACCAGAAGCTTCTGACCAAGTCCTCAGCACAGAGTAAAACATACTGTTTGAACACAGAATGAGAAAAACTCTTACCAACCATTTAAGCTTTGAGAAGACCTGGCCTATGAGTGGCACATGTAACCACGTATAAGAGTAGGGACAGTTAGAGAGAGAGCTGCTGCATTCTGATTTCAGGAGTTGTACCTCAGCCAACATTCCATCTTCCCAGAACAAACGGTGCCCCATCACCCTGGAGCAAATGGTTGCTGACCTCCTACTAGGAGGTAAGTATGTAAAAACAAAGAATATTCAGGAATGATACTTAAATAAAAGTGTCTAAAACTCCAGTGTATTCTGGTTTCAAATGCATGAGGACCCAAAGCTGGGCAGAATTTTAGAAGCTGTCAATGGGAGCTAAACACTCTGACAGGCATTGACAGTGCCTCTTAGGTGGCACTCTCCCCAGTCACAAGGGTGGTCACTAGGGATACTAGGGTCACTAGGGTCACTAGGGATTTTCAGAACCGGGCTTTATACAGCTAATAACTGATTTTGTATTACTGAGGCAAACTCAGTTTCAAACGGCTAAGCCAAAGCTGTTGCTACTGTTCATAGTAGGGGAAAGAAAATTTTCTCCTAAACATGAAGAACCACTTCAATAAATTCAATCTATAATTCTAAACATTATATTACACATAACCCAAATCAACAGCTAATAAGTTAGTAAAAAATGGAAACGCCTAATTCAGAACAGATAGTTTTAATATGTACAACATTCTGCAAGACGCACGATCATACGCTCCCTCTTTTATAGTAGGGTGGCCTAAAAAAAAAAATTACAAATTACCTTCTCTACGTGTATACTTGAAAATGAAACCGAAAATAAATTCTGATTTCAGGAACATACATATTCAGACCTGTTAGCATCTAAATTCGGAAACTTCACTACCCTAAGGCAAAAACATGGGAATTTTTAAATCATGTCAAAAGCACCATGAATACAGAACTTGAACAAGTTTGTAGGAACTTATATGACTAGTCAATTAACCTAAAGAAATTACAGATTAAAAAAATACCAGCTTCTTAAAGGGCCATCACTACACAGCAGGCAAGGTGAAGGCCAACGGAGAAGCGTTAGCTTATTAGTCATGCGGGAAATGTTTTTAGAACCACTCCCATTAGAATTATCATTAAAGTGTGAGAAAGACAGGCATTGGGGTTAAATACAACACAATTTCCAACTTAGTTCAGTGAATACATTAAGTTGAAATAAAGCGATACAGAAACCAATTATACTCCCAAGAACATCGTTTCCAGTGCACTTTGTGAACAGCTACTGGGGTGAGGAAAGCCACTTCCTTTCTGGGTGTGGAGGGAGCCAAGCGGGAGCTAGCTAAGTGGCTGTGCTGGGCAACATCCTCGGGATCACGTGGTTGGCATCTATCTGAAGTCACAACTGCCCCCACTGTGCGTTGAGCCCTGCGTAAGCAAAGGGGGTGGCGGAGGAGGCTGCTCCATTTTACAACCCACTGATTTTAGTCCCTGAATCGAAGTTACTGGTTATGCAAATCCAAAATGACACAGGTCTTTCCCTGAACCCCTTCCTTCTGCGACGTACCATCAACACCGTCTGCAGTTTCTTCTTCCTCTTCTTCTTCTAGCATTTCAAAGGGAGTCATTATATCATAGAGAAATGAGAGGAAACCATAAAACCAATCTGAACTCTCCTCCGCTAAAATAGTAAGGACTTCCTCAAGAGAATCAATATTTTCATTACTGCCATCTTTGGTCAGGCCTACATAAGAATAAAGGAAGAGAGAAAGAGAAAACAAGAAGAGCAGTTAGGTGGAAAAAAGTTATTAAGCTTAGGCAGAGTGATCTCAAAAGGGGGGGGGTGGGGTGGGGCATCACAGTCACAGATTTACAGAAAGGTAAAGCAGAAAAGTAAAGAAACCAGTTAAGAAAGCTCACCTCCAAGCCAAGCCTCGACCCACCCAACACACTGAATATCCTCCCAGCTCATAAGCAGGCTGTCTTTTTCCCACTAGAGCCTTGGGCGGGAACATTGGCAAAGAGCATCAGCAAACTCAGTAGATAGGGAAGGAGAAAGTGATCCCAGAGAGCCTAGCATATGCTCTGACAACCTCCCAACCGGCACACCGATGAACCAGACCTGACCATACACCCTGGAGTAAACTGCAGGTGCTGCAGAGCACGAAAGCCAGTGGACTACAAGCATCTCAGTTGCCGTGAGACACTCAAACACGGTCATTCATATCAACTGACTCTGTTAGTGCTACACAGCCTGTAAGTTAAAAGGAGCTGATATAAATCTCTCTGCCTACTTATAAGAACCCTGAGGAAGGCTCTAGCAGCCACTGGTGGGGGAGGAGAGCAACCCTGACACCTCTTCCCCTCACCCATGAAAGGAGGAGTTCTTACTGCAAAGACTTGACGTCTGCTGTTTCCTAAGCACTGTTGCCAAACAGGACCCTCTGAACAGAAGAAATGAAGACGTAAGTTATCATGACTGTCTCCAGAGGGAAATGACCTGGGATAGGGAAAGACCCAGAGGATATGAAATCAGTTCCCTATACACTTCAAGGCCCCACAATTTGAGGAAGGAAAGCAGGTGGTAGTTATGACAGGAAGAAATATGAGCATCGGAACCTCCAGCGCCTTCACCTTTGCAAGCAAAGCCTGGTCTCTTCAGGTCATTTCCAACACAATGTCTCCATGTAGCACAGCTACCAGCAATGCTGACACACAAGAGATAGCAGAATCCTGGCTACCTATAAAGATTACACTGAAGGTCTCTGCTGGTGTCAATTGAAGATCTAGACCCTGTCAGTTTCCACATGTGAGGGGAGAGGAAAGATACAAACTGCAGTTACCATTTAATTATTTTTTTTTGACAAGTCCTGGGTGTTTCAAGTCTCCAAATGCTATAAACAGAGATCTGCATTTCCATCCAGGACTGGTGAGAATGATTCTTCTCCCCACCTTAAATGCTACCGCTGTGTATTTAGAGAAAACCCTCGTTGTTATTTCATTATCCTTTGTGCTTTAAGTGTTTCACATCACTACATATAAAATATGAAACTTCTGTGATTCAGAAGTAGAACTGAGCAACAAATATTTGGGGACAGTAACGTATCTATGCAGCCTGTAGTTGCGTGGGTCCCGAATGCATTTGTGTGCACCACACACTTGGCGTGTGTGCATGTGTGGTGATCAGAAGTTTATGTCATGTGGTGCCAAGCATCTTCTTCATGACCCAGTGCTGAGCCTGGAAGTCTTAAAGTTCACAGTGAGCTTAAATTGAATGTGGGAGCCCGGGTAGGTTCCAAGTGAAACCGCCACAGGGTATCTCCCTAGAAGGGAGCACTGATCAGGCTAGAGGAGCTGGACAGCAAGTCCTGAGGGATTCTCCTGCCCAGCCCCTGAGGATAAGCGAACGGTTGCACCTGTAAGGATCCAGACTTGGGTCCTCATGGTTCTACAGAGGAGTATTACCAACCGACCTATATCCAAAGCCACATCTGTAGTTCTTAAAACAGGAATGCCAGTCTGAAGAGAAAAGTGATCCTGGGTCTGCGATTCCTCTGAACCAGAGTCCACGCCAAATGAGCAGCATTAAATGCTGGGCGAGTTCCATGTTCCTCGCCATGGCTTCACACTTCTCTCAGTCTGTACCTAAGGCATGTACAGGAGCCGCTGAGTGCCTGCCCTTGGTGCCGCAGCCACACCTGACAGGGGTCAGCTATGTGTTATAGAACAAGGGGCAGGCACGCATCTTCAGGTGAGGTTATAAGATGTTACGCCTAGCACAGTCCTGGGACATTTCCTACGGGCAGTGTGTGGGAAACATGCTTTGTCTTTATTTTATTTTTATCCCATTTTCTTGTTTGGAGATTGTGAATCAATTACATCTCTTTCCCCTTCCCTGCCTTTCCTCCAAACCCTCCTGTTGCTGCTCCACCTGCCTGCTGTCTTTCCAGCTCACTGCCCCTCGCTAACTGTGGTCGCAGGCACACGTGTCTGTAGGTTTCCTTAATACACTGAAACCAACGTCACTTGCGTTTTAGACAATTTGGCCTAAACAATAGGAAATTCTACGTCCAAGGGCAGGATTGGTACATTTTCAAAGTACAGCGGGAGACTGTGAACGGACGGAATCAGTAACAGCTATTGGTGTTGACGAAAGCCTTAATAGGTGGAAGAAAAGCACCGTGTCTGTAGACTTTCCACAAATTAGTATGATTTAGAGTTAGACTTCAAAGGCCGGGGGGTTAAAAACTATGGCATGCGCCAGGTCTGTGGCTATCTGACACGAACATTAATTACTGTGCCTCTTGGTCATCTCTGTCCTCCTCCCTCCATTACCTTGCTTCCTGCCTTTACCTAAAACTATGCTCTTAGGGCCCAGGTCTCAACCCAGCAGCACAGAAAGCAAGGGTTGGTGCCTTCGTGGGGCACGCTCTGTAGCTTCTCCCCCACCACAAGGAGCACCCCAACTCTGTCCCAGGGCGTGCATATAACTGAGGCACAGCTAGGCTCTAGTCACCTCATGCTGGAGGAAAGAACCCCAGCCATCCAAGTCGGGGAGAGCTGAAGTGTACAGGGTGCAGAGGAAAAAGACCTGTGTTATCCTTTAAAAGCTCTACTATTCAGAATTCACTTACGGTAGCATCTTGCATCAGTAACATCAGTTACAGCAAGAAAATGCCATCCTCCTAACGGATTAAGTTGCTCATGACCTTATTTCTTTCAATTGCCTAAAACTACGGTCACCTGAGGATTTAATGTAAGTACTGAAACTCTAAGATAGAAAAATGATAAAATTACAGTCAGGATACCATTACCATTAGGTCAAGATATATCACGAAAGTCATACAGTGGACTTCCAACTGTAAATGACTGCCTCCCACCGTGCAAAAAGGAAAAACACACCCCAGGGCAGGGCTAAATCAGAAGCTAAATTACAGCTAAAACTGTTTCCCATTCAGAATTTGTTTAAAAGGAAGGCCTAACTATGCAAAGTTGCTTACCTGCTACGGTACCTTCCTATTTTTTCATAATCATAAATTCACAAAAATGGTTTCTTTAGCATGCTATTAAACTCAGTGCATAGATAGTATCAGGCCAGAGCTACTGCTTTGCTAAATCAGTTGATGTAAAGCTTTAATACCTATTTGCTTCATACTAAGGAAAAGGAAGTGAGCTGCCTAAAACCAGAAACAACAGGCCACAGTACACAAAATTTGCATATTCAAATCGGCACTGTCCTTTCTGTTTAAAATACTAAGACAGTATTTTAAAGCAACGAGGAAATACCGATCTTTATTCCAAGAGAAACCTAGCTGGTAGCAAAATTACAGAGAGGAATCCATGACTGTCAAAGCAGAAAAAATGTGATTAAAAACCGCTAGGTTCACGTTTTAATGTGAAAATTAGCTACAACCAGGACATTAAAGATTATTTACTGCCACGGTTTTATTTCAAAACTAACCTATGTAAACCTTGAGAAATGTACAGTGTCATCTACGGTCATATCCCACTGAACATGCAGTCCTCATTTGGTTTTATGAATGGTAAGCAAAGCTGGCCCTAATCAGTATTTGAAAGGGAGACATTTACATCTTATAGTCAGAATAAATCATACCAAATGGTACTTTAAAAAAAATCAGTTCTTCATTTGAAAACACACGAGGACATTCTATCTCTAAACATTAAGTTCAGAATATAAAGTGCTTAAATCTGGAAACACAAATGAAGCTATAATTATTAAAATTTGATGTGTTAAGAGCTACATGCTCTGGTAAGAGCGATTTGAAAAGCCACGATGGAAAAGTGCTCCTCTAGCATATCAATAAAAATGAAATATTAAGTTGCAAAATATCTTCCATAAAATGTTTACAGTTCCTACCCCTGAAAGGCCAGGAGAATGAACGGAAATCTGCAGCTGCCAGGCACAGGGGTTGGGAGGAGGGGGGCGGTACGGAGGTTGGGAGTAGTGGTAGAGGAATCTCTAAGACGTCCCAGAGACCTGTGAATGGGGGTGGCTCCCAGGACTCAATGCAGGTGACCTTAGCTGAGATGCCCAACAGTGGGGATACTGAACTTGAAGAGGCCACATCCTGTAGACAGACATGAGCCCCAGTGGAGAGATAAGGACACCAACACACTCACAAACTTTCAATGCACAATCTGCCCTGTCTAAAAGAAATGCAGGGACCAAGGTGGAGCAGAGCCTGAAGGAATGGCCAACCAACAACCGGCCCAACTTGAGCCTCATCCTAATGCAGGCACCAATCCCTGACGCTGTGAATGCTACTCTGTTAGGCTTACAAACAGAAGCCTAGCATAACTGTTCACTGACAGGCTCTACCAGCAGCCGACAGAGACAGATGCAGATACTGACAACCAAATACTGGATGGAGGCAGGGGATCCCTGTGGAAGAGTTAGGGGAAGAATTGAAGGCCCTTAAGGAGATGGCATCCACATGGGAAGACCAACAGGATCAACTAAGCTGGATTCCTGGGAGCCCCCAGAGACTGAGCATACATGGGCTGGATGGAGGCCCCACACATGTAGCAGAGGGCTGCCTTGTTCTGCCTCAGGGGAAAAGTATGTGCCTATTCCTACAGAGACTTGATGTGCCAGGGCAGAGGGATACCCAGAGGGGCCCCCGGAGGGAGGGGGGAGGAAGGGACTCTGTGAAGGGGAACCGGGAGAGCAGCAGTTGGGATGTAAATAAATAAATGAATGAACAAATCGACAAACAGAAATGTTTACAGTTGCTGAAGATAATTATCAAAGCAAAAATATTCTTTTGACTTCAGTATCTAAGTCCTTCTAACAAAAGAGAGGAAGCAGGGTACTTGCCTAATAAAACCTTGGCATCATCCACATCGAAGTCCCCATCACCGTCTGCGTCATAGACTCCTAGCTTTCCTACAACAGGAGAGAAATGACAGACACAGGAACAGAGAGAAAACAAATTTAATAAGTATCTGTCTCTTGCCGCCACTTTTAGACACCATAAATATCATGAGTCCTCTCCTTTTACAGCTGCAAAGCCAAACTGGAAGAATACATCATCAAAGCTACCAGGCAGGCATCTACAGACTCAGGAAGTATGCGGCTAACGAAACTCTGAGTGAGAGGTTTTCCCTAACAATTCAGGAACATTCTGATCCCATCGCTTCACAGCAATTTTACTATTCTCCCCAAAATACTTTACATAAATACCTTAATTTACATATACAAGAAGAATAGCCCAATTCTAACAGTCTAACAATGTATATAATTTGGTGCTTTTGAGATATAAAACTTCGCTGATCTATCAACAATCTATGCGACTCAAGCTTCAAATAAAAATCAAGTATTAGTAAATCAAGTGAAAGCATAAGTACTTCACAAAGTGAAACATGTCTAGTCTGACATTTAACAATAAATTAATTTCAAGAAAGCACTCCTCTACTTGAAGTGGAATGGTCGGTTCTAGAGGTAAAGTAGGTGAAAGTGGGGGCTTCCTGAAATGCTGAAGAAGACCAGAGTTACCCATTTAAAAATGCCGTTGGTACCAGACATCCATTGCTTAAGGGTAGAAAAGGAAGCCAGGTTCAACTCACTCAACAATGGCTGTACACCGCCAATGCTTTCAGGGTGTTCTCTACAGGTTTAGCATTTCAAATGACTTAGAGAAAATATCTTGTGTCTGTATGGATGTGGCACCTGTCAATAATAAAACTCATGGCCTATAGCTTAGGCACGAAAAAGGAGGTGGGACATCTGGGAGGCAGAAAGGATTCTGGGATAAGGCCAGGCACAGAAGATGTGACAGACGCACAGTACCTGAGCACAGGTAGCCAGCCACGTGGCAGAACACAGATTAGAATGGGTTATTTTAAATTATGAGCTAGTCAGAGAAAAGCCTACCTGTATGGCAAAGGTGTCTGTAAATACATTTTAAGTCTAGTCTTATTTCTAAGAGCATGGGGCTAGGAGAAAGAAGCAAACCGAACTTCAACAAATGAGTCTTATACAGTCTACACCCTAAAAATTATTCTAAAATCAACATGGTTTATAACTCATCACTGGACAAGAACAATGGGGGAAAATCGTTGTGCACAGCAATATTTTAAAGAGCAAAAGTATAGCATTCTTATGAAAAATGAACGGCAAAAAAAAAAATAGTTTCCAGTTCTTTAATTCGAAGTATAATTGCAGCAGGAATTTTGGTGCAGAGCAAAATTCCCAGATCCCTGACTCTAATTTTGTCCAACTTAGTACACACACAAGAAAACTGAGAGGAAAGTTGGGATGAAAACAGGATCCTTACTGTTAAGAAAAACCAAAGCGATAACCTGTAATTCAAGGCTATCAATAGCACGGTGCTTTAATACCATTGTAAAGACAGCAGGCCACACCTTCCTGAGAACCTTACAAGGGGAGACTGGTCCGACCATTTACGGACCAGTAGATGTAGATGACGGTTAGGAGGTAAGGGTGAGGTCTTAGAGACAGATGCAAAAGCACTTAGATTGCATCTCCAGTAGCCTACCTTGCAGTACCTCTGATAAGTTATAACGGAAGTCCTTCGCTTTGGCTGCATGCATACAAAAACATGAAAATTGTTATTTATCAATAGAAGTACACCCGTCACCTAGCAACGCTGTACGCTAATGAAATCATACACTTTTCTTTATGATAAACCAAAATTCTTTCATCTATCTATTCAGAACCACTTCCTTTAAGGCAGTAAGAGGGAAAACACTGGTGAGTGACAAGTTCTACATAAGCATATTGTGTTATCCTCTGTTCTCCTCTGTGACCACGTGAGAGGTCTACTCGAAGGGGACAGGTCTACGACACAAAATCAGCAACCATGTCGTTTTCCTACTGGCCTGTCAGTGTCCTTAACTGAATCATTAAAGGAGACAGCCATACTTCGTAATTGCCCAACAGTGAAAACAAATAACTCTCATCACTGGTTTTTGGCTAAGCAGAGTGTGCTGTACCCATATGACGGAGTATTACTCTGGACCTTGCAGACACGCACGTATATGCTATGCTCAGAACACCCAAAACAATCACGGCAAGTCAAAGGGACCTGTAAGGGAAAGAGTGCATCATAGAAACGCTCTAAATTAGGTGATGATGGTGGTGCAAAATTGTGAATACACCAAAAAATGAATTTTAGATTTTCAAGTGTTTACAATATTTAACTTATGTGATTGCTCTCCATTTTTTTAAAAAGTGGTTAAAATAAAACAAATCATTTTTTAAAACTTTAGTGTGGCTGGTGAAATGGCTCAGCAGCTGAGAGAGCTTCTGTTCTTCCAGAAAACCCTAGCTTCAGGTCCCGGAACCCATATCAGGTGACTCATGGTGGCCCCAAGGGATCCACTGCCCTACTGTGACCTCGGTAGGCACCCCCACACATGCATGCACTCACACAGCTACATAAATAAAAAGCTTAAAGCTTTAGTGATTATATGAAAGAGAACAGGAAATACTACCAGAAGTACCCCCAGGGACGTCCTCACATGAGCTTGGAGACGCCCTACCCGACCACACGGTCCACCCCAGCACCCACACAGCCATGCGCACACAGGCTCCTATCTCAACAGACACACACAGCTAGGTGTTCCTTGAAAATCCTCTCTAAAGAAAGGGTTTGCAAGTCAACCATGGCAGCTCCCATCTGTAATCCTAACACTGGAAGCCACTGGAGGTTTCAGGCCAACCTGGGCCATAGAATAAGATGCTATTTCAGATCTATGCCCATTAAAGGAATCAGTTCATGACCTAGAATTTTCTAAAACTCGTAATAAAATTGAACAGAAAACAAAGAGTGCAGAAAACCGTGAAAATGAATTTAGCAAAGCTTGCTTTGATGGAAGCGTCCACATATCACAATAAACAGAGAGCCTACATGGAAACCTTCAAGATTCGGGTCACTGCCCAGGGCGGCCCTTTGCTTTCACTTTTTCAAGACTCAGTGGGCACCTACAGTTGGTAATCACAGAAGAGAGGAGAGACCAAGCCTTGGGTTACCAAGGGCTATCATTTCAGTCTGACAAAATCACTAGGGAGAGCATACCCTGATTCTTACCTAGAACTTCCTCATAATCAACGAGGTCAAACCACACGACGGCCACCGACGTCCAGACGCCCAGCAACGCAATGACCATGAACCACGTGAAAAAGGACCCTCCGGAAATTCCTCCTCTCCGCCCATTCTTGTGTCCTCCGTGCTTTGCCTCTGTTTGGAGAAAGAAAAGCATCAGGCGTCATCACAGGGAAAGAAGACACTGGGCCGAACGCCACTTTCCTCCCCGCTCATATATTTTGACACTAATTTGATAAATCATTTCAGAAACAAGTTTTATTTAAATTCTCAAAGTGCGCTACATAAAATAATGACTCCGAACACAATGAAGCTTCTGCCTACTCAATTACCATGTTTAAATAATCTTAATTTTGAACACAAGCAAACTCCTGATGGGCTATGCTTTTTTTTTTTTTAAATATGATGACAGAGCACATACATCCCTTCCATGTCCTTTGTCAACATGGCAACACTTTCTTTTGTGTCCAAATGGCCCCAAGCCCTGCCTTGGGTGCTAATTAGCAAACACTGGTATGTCATAAGCCTTCCTGAAACTTCGGGTTCTTGCCTTCCTGGACCAAGGAAAATACTGGCCCCGACTTGATATCTCTCACTGTTCTCTTGCATTCTTGCATTATCCAAAATCTAAGTTTCCAACTAGCCAACGCTGTTCAGTGTTCATTTTGTTATGACATCCAAGTCTTTAGCAAGTGGCCTGGACACTTCCACTTCTGTAGCTTTCTGTCCTATATGGCGCTCTAATCCTTTAATGTCCATGCTGGTCTTCCTGGTGTCCTGTGGCTCTGCCAGCTCCTAAACTGGATGCTGCCTTTTCCTGGTGCTGGCGAGTTGCTATTTTCTTACGAAGCAAATATCTCTTGCCAAGACAGGATGAAAAACCCACCCTAAGAACCCTCGAAGTTCAGTGAGTACCAGCTAACAATGAAATCAGAGACGCATATTGATCCTTTTCCATATCCTATTCACACTGTGCACAGCCTGAATCATATTAACCGCCACAGGAGAAAACAGTCTCCTCTAAAATTATGCAATATTGGGGAAGGTGAGAGAGAGAGAGGAGGTACAGAAACATGAATCACCGACAAAAAGAAGCAACCCAGCCCAGTTCCACCTCCCTCCTCCAGGAGATCCAGTAGGGCGTGGGGAGGCAGGAAACAGGCCTTGCCAACTGGCCTCAATGCAGGAAACAGCTCTGTAAACTGCTGTTCACCAAGTGTCGTTTATCACGCTTGCTGTTTTATGTGCCTTATAATCTTCCAGAAATATTCTCCTAGTGGTCAAATAAACAGAAGTCACTGGTCACTGCAAAAAAGTCAATACTTTTTAAAAAAGTGAGCATCATATGCAAATTTCTCTTTTAAAAGAATGTTATATTCCCAGATTATATATATAAAAAAATATATACTTAGAAGGTTGTATCCTATCCCCAAAGGGCATCTGGGAAAAGGAAACCATTCTCCATCCTACCATCACAGAAGGACGACGATGCCTGGTATGTGTGGCACGGTGGGCTCTTCCCACAGCGCTGGCATAAGCATTGCTACATACATGGGGCCCTCAAAGGAACTTGCCCACATTTCTGCTGAAGGTGTTTCTAGAAGCTTAAGCAGGACATTGCCTATTCTGTACAACTCTTCCTTGTTGGATGTGTGGCACGACATCCAACATGCTGAATTCCCCCTGTCCAAAGGCAGATGGGTCCCAGGATCATTCCCCCAAATATCCCTATGCATCTCTTGCATGGGCACTGCCCGCCTGGGAACCCCTGGATTCTCAATCATCATCTATTAGAGGGCAAAGATGAAGGAATTCACCCACTTCAGCACTGCACACTGGGCAGAGCTCAGAAAGTGACCTCTGTGCCTAATGAGGACTGACCTTCACGACTCGCAGCTCTATCAGCTCTTACTCAGAACCTGCCTTCTACCTCTAGACAGGCCTCTAAGAGGAGAACACTGAAGCAACAAAATGATTCCAACGCACGGCTCACAAAGAAAGCTGCAACCCTGTTTGTTAAAACATATCCTTTCCTTAGATTTCTTCTCTGCGTGTGAGTATTTTGTCTGCATGTACATCTGTGTATCATACGATGCCTGGTGCCTGTTAAAGGCAGAAGAGGCCATCAGAACTGGAGCCAGGACAGGCCGTAGGCTACTACGTGGGTGCTGACACCGAACCCAAGTCTTCTGCAAGAGCACCCTAAGGCCTTAACAACTGAGCCCTTGTTCCAATCCCAAGAATATTCATGTTTTAAACCCATTAGGAGATTAAATCTTCAGGAGGTAAAAAAAATAGCTCAATCTTAGTGTGCATGCACAATGTGTATACATGTGTATACGTAAGTATATTCCTGTAACTAAGTGTATAAAATTATGGCTAGATAAGACATTTTATTGTAAGGGGAACATGATTTCCAATATTTTTATATGCCGTAAACAATCATATAAATCATTAAATGATCATTAAATCATTATTAATGATTAAAATAAGCTATCAGTGGGATTTTTCAAAGTAAGGGAGGAGATGGCTAAGATCTAGGGGGCAGGAGGGCACCCTCAGTAGCACTGTTCGGTGTTTAGTTTACTACGCTTTTATAGACACAAAGACATCTTCCCAAAGCTATATGGAAAGGGCTCTTCTTAATTTTATATAACACACAAATAAGAAGATGCTGGAGAGACAGCTCGGTGACCAAGAGCGTGCACCGCTCTTGTGTTCATTTCCCAGCACTCACACAAGTGGCTTACGACTGAACAACCTGTAACTCCAGCTCCAGAGGATTCCAAGGTCGCCAGCCTCGGTATGAACCTGAACTCATGTGCACAGACCCATCACTAAAAAGCAAAAATAAACCTCTCTTCAGGGTAAAATGCATCTCAAGCGGAAACATCCATTAAAAATCATGATAAAACTACAATAAACTGGGGCCTCGTCTTATCTGTTCTTGGACACTCTGACAGACACCATCTTTTCCTACTGCTCCTCATTAGCTAAAATAGCAAATTGTTAAAATACTTTATCCCTTTACAGTGTCAATCAGTGTGTTATGCCAGCATCATTAACCTTATTACTATTAATAACCCATTAAGGATAAAAGCATTAAGTCATAGAAGCATCTTTCTATCGGCACTTCCAAGTCTTTCCTTTAAACATGCTCACAAGGAGGGCGAAGCATGCATTAAGGATCCAGACATCCTTTAAGAGCCCCTTCCCGGAGCATACAACACGTGCTTGGCCTGTCCCGTTGTAAATGTGCTGTGCTTAGTTCCCAGGGGCAGATCCGCTTTCCTGACTCAAGAGAAGTGTGGTAAGGCCAATGCTTCCCAAGGGCTTCAAACTCCACCAACAAACTCAAAACCGGGACGTCACCACAAAAGCATTCTGGAAGAACAACCAGCGGTTGATGCTATTTTCTCAGATTAAAATAAGTCTGAGTCAGTCTTCCTCTTGTTCTCTGACTCTAGATCCAAACGACGGTCCTAGGGACTGGTCACCGGGGTTTCGCAGCGTTAAGACCACAGCAATTCATTTTCTGACATGAAAGTGGAATGAGATTCATTTTTGCCCGAGCTGCTTCATCCAAATGACATCCACATTAGAAAATGTTCACGCATGAACTGGACAGAATATTACTATGGAGAACAAGAGTTCCAACAATCAAAAGAAAAGACTCCAAAATGAAGTCTGGGCTAGGGACAAAGGGCCACTGTGTGTTGGTTGAGGAAAGAGTAAACAGAGGGATCAAGTAATTCATTTGCCATTAAGTAGACTACAAATGCCACAGACAACTGTCAGTGAGCATTGTGCCGGCATTTCACACTGACCCTAAACAGAGCATCTAAAAGAGTAAAACAACAATTCCTTATATGGAGGTTCAATACACCTAACAGATGCTTTCACTAACAAAAGGCAACCTTTGATTATAAAGAAAATGGAAAATACATACACAAGGAAGTAAATTCAACACATTAAGGGAACGAAAGTATCCACTTAAGAGTCAAAATCCTAATGTCTTCTACCTTGTTTTTCATTTACCCTCTGCTGCCCATGAAGTAGGTCAATTTCCATATAAGGCAAGCATGCTCCAGCCAGGCATGCTCACTGATACAAGACTAGACTTCCATAGCCCTTACGTTCCCGGTCCTTTTCTATGAAATCTGAAACACAGAATTCTCTAGGTTCATTGTAACAGACATAGCAGACGATGGATGTTTATAAAATGTGGTTTACAGTAGTAGAATATAATAAAAGACAGCTTAAATTAGGACATCAACGCCTGTTCAGATTAAAGACAGATTAACTCATGAAAACTTAGCTATTGTGGACAGTCGATCTCTCCAGAAATTCAGGACAGAAAATGCAGAAGGCACAAAGCACTTAGCCAAAAGCTTCTGAACGGAGTAGTGTCGCTGAAATGAGGTAAGAAGCTGGCAGCTAGCTGGCCCCCTTTTATGCCAAACAACAGAAATATACCTTTATCTTCAGCCATTTTGATTTCTTCAATCCATGAACAAAATACACAGAAGGGGAAAAACTAAGGTGCCCCGGGGGCACCCAGCAAGCCGTTCTTCCCTGTAAGAACCGTGGCTACCAGTATTGCCAGGACAAGGGATCCAGTGCTGAACTGGACCTGACTCCAGCTCACCAGCTATTTTTAGAGACCACTTCCCCATGGCCACATGCTGCTAAATCGCTCAGGCTGAGTGCACTCCTGAGGATCCTGTGGCCCTTCCCACTTGGGATGGATGCCCTGCTTGGTTGGTCCCTACCTCTTCTAACTCCAGCCTCTGAACGATGAAGCAGACGGACAGGGCGCACAAGGAAACAAACTGTCCCACCAGTTTGAGTTTCTTCCGAACAGGCTTCGAGGGCCTCAGTGTCAACACCAAATCCTCTGTAATTAAAGGAGCCCACATGTGGCCCCAAGCCCAGAGCCAGCATGATTCGACCCTTCAGAATTTTAATCAAGAGACTGCAACACTAGTTAGCCAGTTTGCTAAAAGGAAGACAAGTGATAAATGAGAAGAAGCTAGTGAATTCTCTGGAATCCTGATACACAGCATTATCACCTCAGGAGCAGTCCTTCCAACAGCAAAATTAAAGACAGGGCAGGAAAACATTTCACCAGAAGACAGGAGAGGCCTGGGGGCCACTGAAGGAAAGAAAGAGGAGGGGGAATGACTGGAAGGTTAAGAAGAAAGGAAAAGTTCCTCAAAACGGGTCCTGGACAGAGATTATGCAATCCCACATCCAAGGGTCCCCTTCTGGGAAATGAAACTGGCCCAATTTTATTACCATTTTTTCACTATTCTAAGATTAGCAGTTCATAGACTTCGTTCTAGCTCTAATTAATACGTGAAATTAATTTAGAGCAAGGGGAATCTAGAGCAAGCAGCAACTTTTCAAAGCTGCCTCTCCGTCTTTATATTTCTTATGTATTCATAAGCAAACAAAACATTTAAACATTCTGAAGAGAAGTCAGTAACTTAAAATCTGATAGTCCAGATACGAGACAGGGTGAAGAACGTATCAGAGACAACTGAAAAAACAACTTGTGTCTTGTTTTTCAAAGATGGAGTTAAAGATGACCTTCAGGTAACTAATATTGCGAATATAATATGATATGATTATGCAATCATTATACGACGTTTTATACTATTGTAATATATTATAAGTGAATGTTCTGGAAGCTTTGTTTGAGGGTGGTTTGTGGGACCACAGGACCAGAGCTGACTCACAGAGTGGCCACACTTCGGTGGCCTGGTATGAATCTGAAAGGGGGATAGGGCTTATCAGCTTCTCCATCCTTCCAGGGAGTCAGCACACGTCAGGAGATCGGTTTCCTGCTTACGAAATATATTGACACACACCAGGCGTTCGCGTACTTGCTGAAACCATCCACATCCCACGTTTTCCGGACTCAATCAGAACCTTACAAAAAAATCTGCTTGCGTGCTCTCAGTTCACCTGTCTTAATAAGCCCAGCTATCCCCAACACAAGTGCTGACATGCTCCTTAGCTCTTGGCCAGTCTGTGTCGGGCAAACCTTGTTAAAAGTTACAAGACAGTAGTCGATTCATTGAGGAATCGTGGCCATTAAATTAGGGTTAATGTAAGCCTTGGGCTTCTTCAGTACAGAGATGATTATTCCCTGGGGTACTAAACTTAACCGCCACCATATATACACTATTGTTAACGTGCTGCAGAGTTTTACATCAACGTCATACAAGCTAGAGTCATCCGAGAGGAGGGAGTTTCAACTGAGAGAATGCCTCCATAAAATCAATCTGTAGGCAAGCCTGTAGGGCATTCTTTTAATTAGTGACTGATGGAGGAGGACCCAGCCCATTGTGGGCGGAGTCACTCCTAGGCTGATGATCCTGGGTTCTATAAGAAAGCAGGTTGAGCAAGCCACAACGGGCAAGCCAGTAAGCAGCACCCCTCCATGGTCTCTGTGTGAGCTCCTGCCTTCAGGCCTCTTCGGTCAGTGACTTCCTGCCCTCCGTAAGTGAGTTCCTGCCCTTCATGACTTCCTCCAGTGATGCCTTATGATCCGGAAGTATAAGCCAAATAAGCCTTTTTGGTGAGTTGTGGTGTTTCGATGCATCAAAAGGAAAACATAACTAAAAGTTATCCCATTCCTTCTTCTATATGCAATAGTTAAATAAGCATTGTTATAAGATGTCTTTCTTGCCTAATTTCACAAAGGTGACAGACCACCTGTGCAGTGGGGTAAACGGAGAAAATGGCTCTGAGACACCGATTTAAATCATTCCCATGCTCATCGTAGGGAAAGTAAATTCTGAATTCCAAGAAATTGCCTGTAAACTTTTTCGATAGAAAGAATTTGTCTAAAAGTTCTTTAAAAAAAAATAATAAGCTGGATTTGTATGTGGCAAATCAACACCGCAGCAGACGACAGTCGCTATCAAAGTAGCAGCTGCTGGGACTAAGCACCAGCCCTGGGTACAGGCAGGGAACAGACCTGTAATGTGAACTCACAGCCTATTAATATCAACCTGCTATGACCCGAGACCACAAGAGCCAAGACCTACATCCACTGAGCCACCAGCTGCACTGTCTCCCAACACCTGCCCGGTGAAAATCTAGAGCCCTCTCCAGCCAGTGCTGGCCTTGGTCTCCAGCCACTCGGTATCTGCAGCGGCAGCCCTAACACGGAAGGATAGCCTCGGGCTTCTTAATCTCTTCCTCCAAGCTGGCGTTCCTGAAGGTCTGTAGAGGTTTCCCCGGAGCACGCCTAAGATCTCAGGGGTTGGATATTGGTCAGGGGAACACACGAGCTGCTGAGAGCCTCCATGTGGAAGAGAGACTGAACAGCAGCCACTGGGAAACAGGGATTTGAAGGCTGGGTTTGATGAGCGCACACTGTACCCAAGTCCTAGAACGTCACAGAGAAGCCATGACTGCGTATGATGGCACGATAATGTATGCAAACGAATAAGTGAGCAGTGCTACATAAGCCCTGGGAGTCTCAGTCTCAAGGAAAAATCAGCTGTTTGGACCAACTGCAAGACTATCAGTTCCTTGCACTCCCATCCCCCAAAAACCAAGCAACAAGAGCTCTGCTCCTCCAGTGCTCTTGGCATGTGATTGACTGCACACCCCTGCTCCTGCCCCGTCCTCAGTGGCCTGCCCAGCACTTCAATTTTAGCTGTAACCAAATGGACTCAATGCCCAGCCCTGGGTCAAGATCCCTCTTTTCTTCACACCCAGAAGGCTTGCTCCCTATATGCCTAACGTCTACCCTTACGGTGTGCCTTGCTGTGGCCTTGTCCTAATTCACTGTCTGAGGCACATCTTCATTCTCGCTCAAACACTCCTGTAGCCCTCCAGGCAGCCACTCGCAGAATCTAACTTCCTACTGAAAGTGCTCTGCTTGTTTGGGTCCACTACGGTGCCAGCAGGACACCCCACTCTCAGTAATGTTATTTAAACCAACACACATATCCCCAAAAGAGGAGCTTCCCTCCGTGTACTTACCCTACCTCAGCAAACACGGGTGAGCAGTGTCATTCTAAACCTAGTATGAGTAGCCAAGAGGACCACCAAAGTAACCAAGGCGAAGCCATGGCAAATGACCTCTGCGACAAGGAACACAACGAGAATACACGAGAGAGCTGTTCTTGCAGCTTGTCTAGTTACTGATTTCTTCACAGATTCTGTAACTCCTTACCTCCCCCTCCCCACCCCAGCTTGCTGTTTTTAATGTGTGTGGTGTCTCCTAAGCGATCCATGTCTCTGGTGTAATGCTGACAGGAGGTTGAAGGTAAGTGGGGTATACCCTCAAAAGCAGGCACCCACCTTTCCCCTCGGTTTTCCTCGCTCTAACATGTGCCTCCACCATTGATCGGCTGCTCTCCCCAGACGCCCAGACCGATGGAAACGCCTAACCTCGCAGCAAACTTTCTAGAACCATGAGGGCAAACTTTATCTCTTTACAGATCTAATTAGCTGAGGTGTTCATTATAGCAACACAGGTTGATTACCACACCCCCACCACCTGCTTCCCTGTCTCTTCATACCCAAGCTGGAGAACAGGGTTCTCTCCTGACAGGCTGGCCACATTTGCTACTGGGCTGACTGACATGAAGGCCTCCTCAGACGGGTACTGTTCCTCCTCCCTGCCAAGGAGCATAGTCAACCTCTCAACAGTGGTGCTGTGGTCCATTACAGCTTCCCAGTGACCACAAAACCTGTTTCGAACTTCTCTGCCCTTAAATCCACTCTACCAGCTTCAGGATTCTCCTAGCCTCACTGCAGAGAGAACCTAAAAGTAGAGCAGGCAACTGTCTTGGGAGCCTACACCACCCATGCCCACAGCACTCCTCCCTTTCCACAGCTTTCTGCCCTTCCCCCTGGAGCTCCCCACTTTCGCTCCTGCCCATGGCCAGTGGGCTGTGTGCCTCTCCCTCTCTTCACAGGTACAATCCTTTAAGAGTACTTTGTTTATTTGTTTGTTTGTTTGTTTATATGCTTGTGAGCGTTTTGCCCCCAGCATCTCTGTGCACCGTGGTATGCCTGTTGCCAGCAGAGACTGAGAGGGCATTTGGATCCCCCGAGACGAGAGTTACAGATAGTTGTGAACTGTCTGTTGAGTACCAGCCATGAGCCTAGGTCCTCTAGAAGAGCAGTCAGTGTTCATAACTGAGTCTGCACAGGTACACTTCTTTGCAAAGGTCTTCCATCTCCTTTACCTTCCCAGTCACAGCTTAGAAACTATGCCCCTGCTTCAGCACACCCCAGAGCAGGATCTCCAAGCTCACACTGGTCAGTCCTGTATCACAGAGTCAGTGGAAAGCCTTCTGGCCCATCTTCTTTGACCTCTTAGCAGGACTCTCTCCCACTATGTTTCTTCCTTCCTTGGCCAAGAAATCTTCAAGGACATGGCTGTTCCCTCTTGTAAGCTCGAATGGGGAGACGTTTCATTGATCCTACTTTATCCAGCATGGGAGAAGGACGTCATTCACTATTTTCAAAAGTAATCATGGAGGGGCTGTGGATTTCCAGGTAGGAATACCTTTCCTAGAGGCACCTTCCTATCCTCCCTCCCTCCCTCCCTCCCTCTGCTTCAGCCTCCTCAGTCATTTCCATCAGCTCCCAGCACTTTCCCATTCCGCCTTCTTGGGTCAATCTCCTCTGTGTGACTTTGGAGTGTGACAAATTAGCTCACTGGTCTCCAACTCACTTCAGCTACTATCCGCAGGATTAAAATGCATCTCTCCTTTGGCTACAAACCCAGTTAACTGCCTCCTACGTGTCCTATATGAATGTCTGACCTGCACAAACGTTTCTGACATCCTTCCCTCCCCTCTGCAAGGTCAGGGCCACAGATCACTTCCAAGAGAGAAACTTGGGATTTACCCCAGCCCCCTTTCAGAAGGTTCACCTCAGGCTATTTCCCCACCAGGCTACTGGGAAAGGGCTAACTATGCAAATATGTGGCCTCCCTCAGCACCTGGGTATCCTTGTCAATTAAAATCAGAGTGCCCAGCATGCTATGGAGGCCAAAGGATAACTTTTTTCCTTCCACTCTTGTATGGTTTCTGGTCCTTTGCAAGCATGCACTGGCCCATTTCACAGGCCCCTGAGCAACTCTTTCACTGACTTTTCTTACGGCATGTGTTTGTTATGAAAGGAAAAGGGTGGGGAAATCTGTTTGCTCTCACTCTGCCTTCTGAGTATAAAACCTATCATGCAAACCCAAGCTCTCTTCCGCTAATCTATCAACCTCAACGTAACTTCACGGCTGTCCACGGTTATAGTCGTGCTTCAACCTGATTATGTTATAAGATTTTAAAAATATTAATAATCCTTATGCTACTCTCAAGACAGCAAACCTTCCAGACAGAAAGGAGGGCAGAGTTGTGCTGGCTCCAGCTGCTCAAACCTCAGCTTTGTTTCACTTCCCCTGAACTATTTAAAACCTAGACACACACACACACACACACACACACACACACACACACACACACACACACACACACACGTCTGTACCGCTCTTCATGCTCTCTGCCCAGCCTGACCTGGAATGTTCCAATGCTGCCACCGCCTGCCACAGTCACTGCTCTGCCCTGCCGGCGCCTCACTATTTCCTGTTCTATCTAATATACTCCTCCTCCTCAAGGAAGCCTTCCTGGTTTTCCATAAATGCTCTGACAGCAATCAGCATGTCACTGGGAATTAGACTGCTTAAGACAATGGGTTTTTAATCTTCTACCTCCAGAAGGTAGTAGGTTTCAGCAAGCCAGGTCCGGAAGAATTGACCTCTTCACTAGTGAGCAGTTCCACAGCAGCTCCACAGGGGGAAAGGTATTTCCACAGCTCCGCCTCAGATGTATTTGGAGTGCTACTCAGATTGAACAGGAAGGAAATAGGCAGCCCTTTCCATGGGTTTCAGCAGCCAGAAACAAAACTATGCTTGCTTTCTTGACTAAGCCTATGGAGAAAAGGCACAGTGGCTGGAAGATTGTCCTATGCTAGAATACAAGAAAAAAACAAAACAAGTAACAATTTGCACTTCCATCAGTCTAGGTTAAAATGAAATATTAGCTACCCAGGCCTGCCTTCTAGCCTTCCAGAAGGCTGCCTGCCTGCCTGCCTGCCTGCCTGCCTGCCTCCTAGCCTGCCTCCTAGCCTGCCTTCCAGCTGCCTGCCTGCCTGCCTGCCTGCCTGCCTGCCTGCCTGCCTGCCTGCCTGCCTGCCTACAAGCCCTTCCTCCCCTCCTCCATTCGTCCTTCCATTTGAAAACTAATTATCATTTTGAATCCTCCAATAAGAACCACTACCATAGCATTCACCTGTGTTTATAGTGATGCTGCTCGAACAGAGGAGACTAAGGAGATCAGGGCACATGGGTCCATCCATACCCTACACACACACAAACACAAACCACCACCACCACCACCCCTACCCCACACATCCCCATTAAGAGTCTTTTAGTTTCTAAAATTACACTGGGAAACTTGGGTTAGTTCTTCAAGCCATGCCTAATGAATCAGTTTTAAAAGTTAATTAGTTCTCCCCATAGACTGTTCAATAGAGGAGAGTCCATCTCTGAGGAATAACCACTCCCCTAGGCTAATTACCCATGCAACAGGTATTAAGACAACATTTAAAATGAGGCAAGTTTCTTGCTGGCCCAGGAAGGGAAAGTTTTTGAGAAGTGAGAGAATGACGTTCAGTCAGAAACCAAAAAGTAGTAAAATAAAAAAAAAAATGTGAGAGTAAAGGTCTTCCATTTATTTTCACTAAAATCAGTAACAGATGAAAGAAGGAAGGAGGGGCTGGAGAGCCATCTCAGCAGTTAAAAGCACTGATTGCTCTTCTAGAGGATCCAGGTTCAATTCCCAGCACCCGCCTATCAGCTCACAACTGTTTGTAACGCCATGATCTGACACCTTCACACAGGCATACACGCAGGCAAAGTACCAACACACATAAAATTAAATAAATAAATAAATAATAAATAAATAAATAAATAAATAAATAAATAAATAAGAAGGAAGGACAAAACCTGAAAACATGGCCACTCATTTAACTCTTAATCCAGAGACAGTGGTTGCGAAGCCAACAGTGAAAACTGCTGATCTTCAGTTGTATCCTTGAAGGTTTCTTGACAACAATGAAGGTGCCTTAGTCAGGGTTTGTATTCCTGCACAAAACATCACGACCAGGAAGCAAGTCAGGGAGGAAAGGGCTCACACTTTCCACATTGCCGTTCATCACCAAAGGAAGTCGGGATGGGAGCTCATACAGGGCAGGAACTTGGAGGCAAAAGCTGATGCAGAGGCCATGGAGGGGTGCTGCTTGCTGGATTGCTTCCCCTGGTTTGCTCAGCCTGCTTTCTTAGAGAACCCAGGACCACCAGCCTAGGGATGGCACCACCCACAATGGGCTGGGCCCTCCCACTCTTGATCATTAGTTGAGTAAACGCCTTATAGCTGGGTCTCATGGAGTCATTTCCTCAAGGGAGACTTCTTTCTCTGTGGTAACTCCAGCTTGTGTCAAGTTGACACACAAAACCACCCAGTACATAAAGTAACTGTGAAAAATAAAACGCAAGAATGACTGTAAGCAGAAATTATAGAGCAAGCTTACAGAGACAGTTTGACCAGTGTAATGAGGGCTCTGTCACACAAACATGAGGGCCGGCGTTAATCCCTGACATCCATGTAAAACGTCGGGTATGGTTGTAATCTCTGAGGCAGAGACAAGATCTAGAATTCACTGGCCACCTAACCTACTTGGTCAACTCCAGGCCAATGAGAGACCACATCTAAAAACATGGATTTTCCCTGAGAAATGACATCCAAGGTTGACATCTAGCTTCCACATACTCAAAGACCTACACACAGACCTGCATCCACATGGAAATGCACTTAAAACAAATGTACGACTTATACAATAAGAACTGCCTCTCTACAGAGATACCCTACTTGATAGGCATCCTATCTAAGGCAATGGTTCTCAACTTGCCAGTCATAACCCCTTTGGTGGTGGTGGTGGGGTGTCACATATCAGAGATTTACATTACAATTCATAATAGTAGCAAAATTAGCTATGAAGTAGTAACAAAATAACTTTATGGTTGGTGGGTATGGTGGTTTGAATAGGCATGGCCCCCATAGACTTGGGTGTTTGAGTGGTTGGCCCAAAGGGAGTGGCACTATTAGGTGTGCCCTTGTTGGAGGAAATATGTCACTGTGGGGGGCGGGCTTTGAGGTCTCCTATGCTCAACATATGCCTGTGTAACATACAGTCCCCCTTCGCTGGGGACCAAGATGCAGAACTCTCGGCTCCACTGTCAGCACCATGTCTGCCTACCAACTGCCATGCTTCCCGCCTTGACAATAATGGACTAACCCTCTGAGCTGTAAGCCGGCCCCACATTCAATGTTCTTCTTTATAAGAGTTGCCATGGCCATGGTGTCTCCTGTGAAACCAAACTAAGACAGGAGTCACCACAACATGAGAAACTGTATTAAAGGATGCTGCATTAGGAAGGTTGGAACCAGTCTAAGGACTCTGGGCATTTGGATAGCCTCCCAGTGTGACTGATGAGGGAAGCTGTGGACCACACGATTATCAGGTCTGATCTTGGAAATGCTAAACTGAAGCATGAACGCAACCTCTACAAACCCTGGACACTAAAAGCTAGATGAGCTCCCACAGGGTATTCTCGTCATAGGGCATTTATTGCATTGTGTGTGCCCTCCATTAACCGTTTCTACTTCTTTTCACTGTAATAGAAAAATATTGGTGAGTACAGCACTCTGCTGAGTTCTGCCACTTGTTCTAGTGAACTGCTGCACACACAGTGGCTGTAGGGGCCCTTGACCTTGAGGTCAGCTGAACTCAGTGCCCTCAAGAGGCCCCAAGCCATGGCTAATGTCTGAAAGAGACCAATCTTGCAGCACTGTCCCCTCAGGCTCCAGAGTTTGCCTCACTCCTGGTGCCCTTCTCTCAACCCACAAGAGCTGCACATTTTCTTACATACTCCTGACTGGGAGAAATTCTACAGCTTGGCCAAAAGCTGGAAAGTACACTTCTACAGAACAGTAAGCTGGGTTTTCAAAAACTCCTACCACATTACGGCAAACACAGCAAAGACATTAATAACATGTATGAACTCCCCAAATCCCCGCTTAATGCCAAATGAGAGCAAGGGACTAGGAGAATTATACACAAAAGATAAAAGGCTTCCTGGAAGAGACTCTCACTCCTTAAGGGGATGCACACTCAAGCAGTGGGTGCAAGAGACCACTTTACCCGTGAGCAGCAGAACAGGGAGAAACGTGAAGCAGAGGCTACAGGGAAAGGGCCACACACTGCAGCCTGAGCTCCTGGAAAAGACCCGGCTTTCCATGGATGAAAGGGGACAACAAGGATGATGTAGCAAGGGTGTACCACCTTGCAGTTCACTCCCAGAGCTGACTGCCCACACGAGTGACTCTGGGACATCCTGTGGGCTACGGTGAAGGTCCCCACCTGGCACATGTCTCTTGTGAGCAACCTGCCAGTCAGTCTTACCAACTGGCAGAGGAGGCATTGCCAGGAGCTGTGAGAACAGAGGCTTTTCAGGCTCCTCCCTGCCTGGGAACCCCTGAGATGCAAAAGCCTTGAATAGGCAATTATGGACAGGGACAAAAGATACATCATGGGAGGTACTGGGTAGTCCTTGCCCCCTGCAGGCCCTTCTGCCTGCCTGCAACAGACTGAACATGGCACTGAAGATGAGGTCAGTGCTAAACTGGCCAGACTTAAATACAGAAGGTGACTGGGATGTTGAGGAATCTGTCACACAGATGGAAGAAAGCCTGTGCTCCCTAGAGGAAATGAGGGATTAATCCTAACCAACTAAAGGAAGATGTAGGACTTCCACTAGCACCTGACAAACAAGAGACACACAAAATAAATGTCTACACAATGGAAAATAGTCAGTAAAAATGACAGGGACACAACTCAAATGTGAATGTGTCTCCAATGTTTAATTAAATTCCAAAATGCACCATTCAATCTGAAATGAGTTTATAATGAGTACCATAGATTCTGTTGTGAAGGGATTAATGCACGGCTTCTGTTATAGCCACTCACCAATCTGTATTCACCTTTTAATCAACCTCGTGTGTACGAAACAATTCAAAGTAAATTGTAAACATCGGCACCCGCCACTTCAGTAAGTATGGCACACAGTTCAATTTTTTTTAATAGTTATTAGTGTAAGGTTCCCATGAAAGGAAGAGCATTCACCTTAAGTGACTAGCTCCTGGGCTTTAACAAATGTGTACTCTGCTATTGCAAAATCCATGTCAAGACTAGAACAAGAACCCTACCTATCCCACTAATGATCCTTCCCAAGCTTGTCTCGCTCTATCCTGCTCTGAGCGATCACTCTGCTGCTCTGTTGAATGCTTCCCCGTTTTAATTTTCTAACTATATATCAGTTCTACCTATTCCTAAGAGTCTTATCAAAATGGTGCCATATAATGTGTCTTTCATGTTTGCGCCATCGTACTGGAGTATGCTGCTCTCATACTAGGTAACCAAGGAGGAGGCTCGCTGTCTGTATACGTAAGTATATAAGAGTGAACACAGTCAATCCATTCTGCTACTAGTAGAGAACTAGGCATTCCCCACAATCGCAACTACTCTGAATCAAAATTGCTAGAGAAACTCTCAACCAAGATTACTGTCAATCCAGCAGCTTTCCATACTCACAGTTTCTACATCCATGGACTCAATCAATAGCCAATGAAAATTGTCTATGCTTACATTTGTATTTAATGTGTACTGACATTTATTCCTTGTCACTATTCCCTGAACCATGTAGCATCAAACCACTTGCATAGGCCTTGCATTGAATTAAATATTAGGGCTGGATAGTTTATGTCAAATTGACACACAAACTAAAGTCACCTGAGAGGAGTGAACCTGATTTGAGAAAATGTCTCCATAAAATGGGGCTGTAGGCAAGTCTGTAGGGAATTTTCTTAATTGTTGATCAATGGGGGAAAGCCCAGCCCACTGTGGGTACGTACACACACACACACACACACACACACACACACACACACACACACACACACACACACACCCTGCTGGTGGTCCTGGGTTTTACAGGAAAGCAAGCTGAGCTAGCTATGAGGAGCAAGCCAGTAAGCAGCTCCTCTGGGCACTTCCCCTGTCCACCATGGCTGCTCCATCAGCTCCAGCCTCCAGGATCCTGCCCTTCTTGAGTTCCTGTCCTGACTTCCCTCAGTCATCACTGTGTTCCCACAGTGATAAGAAAGTGCAAGCCAATTAAACCCATTTTTCCTAAGTTGCTTCGGCCATGGTGATTCCTGACAAAAATAGTAACCCTAACTAGGTCAGCGCTAGAAGTAATCTGTAGATGATTTGAAGAATAGGGTTGGGGGGCGGGCTATGTATAGTTTACATGCAAATACAACACTGGTGTGCACATGGGGCTTCAGTTTCTGTGTGAGGAGGTTCTTAGAATCAATCTTCAGATAAGGAAGGATAATTATACACGACACATATATAATTTAGATAAATATCAGAACTGCTGGGTCCCCAGGCGTAAACATAGTGGGTGTTATAAAAAATAGACATATCATTCGCAAAGTAATTCCACCATTGAATGTGCTCATTAAGAACCACTTACCGCTCTGTCGCAGTTAGGAGTTTGTCTGTTTAGGTTTAGCCATTCTAATGAGTGCATCGTGGATCTTACAGCGAGCCTCACATATGCTCTCCTGAGAATTAGTTATGCGAGCACACATTTCAAATCATATTAGCCATTTACTTCATACAATCAGTGAAGCATTCGCTCAAATCTTTTACACATCTGCTTCTGGTTTGAATAGACTTGTAAGAGTTCTTCCCATTTCCCTGAAACTTGCCCATTAGCATTCACAACCGGTGAAACCTGTTTCTCCTGGTCTGCCTGCTCAGCTCCTCAGTGACCTCCTTCAGAGAGGCTGTGTGCAGAATTAATGAAGCAGTATGGGGCATATTTTAAAGACATCACCAGCATACCATGGGTGAAGGGTAACAGGGTTCCTTGTTCCGCCATGAGGTGTGACATCTATTTCAGGGCTTACTTGCAAATCACTGGCTCTAAGAAGCACAGACACTAGCAGAATCCTTGTTAAGGGCAGAAACTATGCATTGGTGAGGTGGTTTCAAAACAGAGGTCAGAATATTAGCATCTCTTTATGGCTCTCAAAAAGTAAAAAACAGGTGATGATTTTGAGGGTTTTTTTTTTCCACTAGCTAAGTTATGAAAAACTTTGGTCACCCAAAGTTAGGAGCAGAGACTGAAGAAATGGCCATTCAAAGCCTGCCACCCCTGGGGATCCAGTCATGTACGTACAGCCACCAAACCCAGACAATATTGCCAAGAAGTGCATGCTGATAGGAGTCTGATATAGCTGTCTCCTTAGAGGCTCTGCCAGGGCATGACCAATACAGAGGTGAATGCTCGAAACCAACCACTAAACTGAGAATGGTGTTGACTCTGGAGGAGTTAGAGAAAGGACTGAAGGAGCTGAAGGGGTTTGCAACCCCATAAAAACAACAATACCAACCAACCAGAGCTCCCAGGCACTAAACCACACCCAAAGAGTACACATGGGCAGACCCATGCCTCCAGCTGCATATGTAGCAGAGGATGGCCTTCTTGGTCACCAATGGGAGGAGAAGCCCTAGGTCCTGCCAAGGCTGGACCCCCACCCCCACCCCCAGCGTAGGGGAATGTCAGGGTGAGGAGGCTGGAAAGGGTGGGTAGATGGGGGGGGCACCCTCATAGAAGAAGGGGGATGGGAAATGGGATACGGGGTTTAATGGACAGGAAACTGGGAAAGGGGATAACACTTGAAATGTAAATAGAAAAAAGAAAAAAAGAAAAACTTGGTCATCATTCTATCAAATTTAACTACTGAAGTCTGACTTCCTTGCTCTCCAGTTGCCAAGCAACACTTTGGTTCTCTCACTTTCTACAGGAACAGCCCTACCTGTGTTCTGCTGGAGCCCACTATTTTAATAATAAAATCGCATTTAAAAAAAATCTTTATATAAGCGTTATCAACAATTCAAAGATACACCAGACATGGTGGTATATAGCTATCTTCCCAGCACTCAGGTGGCAGAGAAAAGATCGTACAGGGTAAAAAGCAGGCAGGTTGGAGGATATTATTAGGATAAAATGGGAAATCCTGAGTTCTGTATTACCTGGACAAGCTTCTTGACGTTCCCACACCTGGGTTCCACAAATCCATTGCCTTTCACACTCTACATGTGATTAATGGAGACCACCTTTTACCTCAGGGCATTCCCAAAATGCTCAGCAAAGCTTAGAAGCCAAGATTGAATCAGACCAATGTGCAACGAATGCCTACCCAACATATAACAAAACCATCTTTAGCAGCCTGGACTCGACAAAGTCCAAATGTTTGCAGCTGCCTCTCTGGGCACTTCAGAATGCTTTTTACAGACAGAATTCACTGAGGATTACCTTGAAATTAATCAAGTTATAGTTGTTCTGAATCTACCTCTCTTTTTTTCCTTAAGCAAAAATGGAAATTCTGTCCCGTTAGCCTCCCACCTGCCTCTCTGACTTCTAGATTCTCAGTGGTGAAATATGCAGGAATTGTTGGTTGCTGTCAGTTCTGAGACTTTAAAAAAGCCTTTGGTTCTCACCCTTCCTCATGCTTTAATACAGTGAGTGCCTCACGTTGTGGGGATCCCAACCGTGAAATTATTTTGTTGCTACTTCATATCTATAATTTTGCCACTGTTATGAATCATAATGGGAGCATCTGATATGCAAGGGTATCTGATATGACCTGCTAAGGCTTGGCCCTTTCTAGGCCTGATCCTTTCTTTAAACCTCACTGCACAGATCACACCAGTTCACACATTATTTCCACAAAAATCTGAAAGAGAATACAAATAGTGACTTCTGTCCCAATACAATGATAAGGCAAATCCTAGTATTTGTAGAGTTAATGGAAAAAGAAAACATGCACACAATTTTGAGTCTGTTTATCCCATGCATACGTCTGCCTGTGTTCCCATCACAATATATCCCAGTCACATGGAGTTATGATCAACATCACTACCATGCTCAGAGATGTCCCACAATTCCGATCTCACTAACTTGTTTTGCTCTAAACTTCACTGCAGGAGCATGTAACCCCCAAATGTTTGACCTGCTGCAAAGTGCAATTCTTCAGGCTTTATACAAAGCCCACAGATGCTAATGTTCAGGCAGAAAGCCACAGTCGAAGAGCTTAAAGATCACAACCCAAGAACCCTGGCTTAAAACACTGCTTTACATGACAAGTTTTAGGTCACCTTCAAAGTGAGCCCATGCCAAACACTCCCTGGATAGCCAGGAACTAGAGATTCAGCCCAGAGACCGAGGATGGGTGTCTTGACCAGTCGTCATCAGAAAGGCTTCCTCTAGCAGCAGATGGGGGCAGGTGCAGAGACCCACAGCCAGACATCATGCCAAGTCTAAATATGAGGCCTCCATTGGGACTCTCCTCTCGGAGCTCAGAGAACACCACAGAGGAGGGGGAGGCAGGATTGTAGGAGTCAGAGGGGATGGAGGACAGCAGGAGAGCATGGCTCGCTGAACCAACTAAGCAGAGCTCACATGGGCTCACAGGGACTGAAGTGGCCAGCACAGGGCCTGCAAGGGTCTGCACCAGGTCCTCTGTGTCTATGTTGCAGCTGTTAGCTTGGTGGTCTTTTAATTAATTAATTAATTAATTAATTAATTAATTATTCTATCTAAGTACACTGTAGCTGACTTCAGACGTACCGGAAGAGGGTATCAGATCCCATTACAGATGGTTGTGAGCCACCATGTGGTTGCTGGGATTTGAGCTCTGGAAGAGCAGTCAGGGCTCTCAACCACTGCGCCATCTCTCCAGCCCAGCGTGGTGTTTTTATGAGATCACTAACAGCGGCAGCAGGGGTGTCTCTGACTCATGCCGGCTCTTGGGACTCTTCCTCCTATTGGGTTGCCTTGTCCAGCAACAGTGAGAGGGCGCTCACCTTCTCTTATTATATCGTCTTTTGTTCTGTCTGCTGCCACCTCTTGGAGGCAAGCTCCTTTCTAAAAGAGGAGAGTTGGGGAGTGGATCTGAGGAGAAGGTGGGGGGGTAAGGGAGCTAGAAGGAGCAAAGGGAGGTAAAATCACCATCAGGATGTGTTGTTATGAGAGAAGAATCTAATTTTAAAAAATCCACACATGCTAATGCACAGGAAGAGAGCCAAGCACAGTCATGATGTTTAAATACGATAAGACAGCATTAGCTAAAAATACTATCTTTACATAAAAAGTTCTGGGTCACCATTAAGTTCAGATTGGCAAAACGGATCAGCTCTGTGAGGTAGCGTGGACTGTGGGAGGCAAGCCTAATTCTTACGATGGCAAATTTTAAATGGTTCCTACGGATTTTTATTCAACACAAACTCATTCATTTATTCAACTAAATCTCTGCCCTATCCCACAACAGTGAGTCAAAAAGGCAGCTGAACCTACAATCCAGTGAGGGGAAGCTAGAAAGGCGGTAAAATTCACACTGCCCAGACAAAAGCTGAACAAGGTCTCGGGATGTCGTCATTGGGAAAATCAGACTGTTGAATTTCAAACGTGCTAACTCAGGTGCTATCGTGGCAAGCCACTCTATAAATATCTGGTCTACTTGATAATCTGGCATTGTTTAACGAAAATTGGCAAATCTTAGTTTTGAGGAGGACATAGTCATAATTCTTACAAAGGAATTTCGAATCTGAAACCCAAAAAGGAGAAGAAAAATTCAGCAGATGACTCCACGCTTCAGTATTTACATGAGTAATTTTAGACCATACTTTTGAGTCATGTTTAAAAATAAAAGGGAAAATTGAAACCTTGCAAATAAGTGAAGCTTCTCCAAATATTGCACGCACGCGCACACACGCACACACTTACACTTGCGCACACACACACACGCACACACACGCACACACACACACACACGGAGGGGGAGGGAGACAGGTCGGGGGATGGAAAGGGAAAGAGAGACAGAGAACAAAGGAACTGACAAGTGTGACCCAAGAAGCCGAGGAAGAGCCTGTCGCGAGTGAGCTATCTACTGTATCTAACGCTGGATGGACTTGATCTCTCTGGACCATTCTCTATGTACACGAAGTACACATGTTCTTAGAATTCTTTTCACTCTAACACTTTCCAATAGGATTTCTGTCGTCTTAGCACAAGCCCAAGAAATCCCCCGAGACAGGTCATCTTTGAGAACGTAGGACATCCAAAGCAAAACAAACAGCACAGCTCTTATCATCGTGTTTTGGACTAATAACAGAAACGTT
The DNA here is from genome assembly GCF_011064425.1 of Rattus rattus. NCBI lineage: Eukaryota > Metazoa > Chordata > Mammalia > Rodentia > Muridae > Rattus > Rattus rattus. Next base: position 133,878,082 of record NC_046154.1, on the reverse strand, counting down.
CCCCTGTGTGTGTTCACTCCAATGCTGTCTGCCTTTCTGTGGACTGAGTACCTACTCCGATGCTCAAGACTGGTGCACCATATAAAGAGGACCTAGCTTAGGCAGATTCTGTAACACCAGACACAAAAACACGTTATCTACGGCACAGCAACCCCCAGCCTCTGCAGTATCCTAAGTAAGAGTAAACCATGGCCAAGGTCCTAAGGTTTAGGGCTTTGGTTTTGGTTTTATTTGTTTGAGTTTGGGAATGATCCAGGCACTAAGCATGATTTTAGCTTTAGAAGAGCTGAAAGGAAATCAGAAGAAACTTCATAATGTGAGGTTTATGTGAAATTCAGCTGCAGTGCCCATAATCAGGTTTTATTGGAACACTGTGATATTCTCCTCCTGGCTCTAGTGGCCATGGCTACTTCCAGGCAACAGCAGCAGAGCTGAGAGGCCGGAATGGCGACTGCATGGTGGGTTCCGCCTATTTAATCCATCACAGTGGGTACTCGGCAGCCAGGTTCACACCGGACAACCTCAGTCCAAGTAGGGCAGGAGAAGCAGCTAGTCTAGCTCTGAGGAAAATGCAAGGGGAAGCCCTGCTTGGTTTTCTCCTCGCTGCTACTGGCTGCTTCCTTCCTGGGTTCCCCACAGGAGAGAAGGAGCAGAAGAAAAAGGTCCATAGGAGACAATCTGAGCCAATGATCACCGAGCCAATGACCACTGCACATCCGGAGCCAGATCCACATCTGCTTTGAGTGGAATTGAATGAAATCGACTTTGCAGTCAGTCTTCGCTGCTGCGAAGTAAGTACCATCACCTTCGTCATGAAGACGGAGAAAGGCTGAGAAGCACTGGAGAGGTTTGGTGGTTTACCTCCATTAGCAAGCAGAAGAGCTTGGGTTCGCAAATGGGTTAAGTTCAGCGGGAGACAATTGTGTGGACTGCACTCTCAGCTCTCGGAGAAGCCATACCACACGTCCCAAAGAAAATGGCGAGTCTGGTAATGGAGGTTAGTAGACCTGGTCTAAAGAAGATGGCAAAGGAAGCACGCTTGTGGGCGGGGCTTGGGGGCGGGGCACCTCCAAGGAAAGGAAGGCAAACTGAAGCACAAAAGTGAAACAGTTTAATAAGCCATTCATTGTGCAGAAAGGGATGCCGTACAGCGGAAAGGCAAGGTGACTGGCATGCTAAGTCACCTGCTCACAAGAATTAGGCCTGGACTCGTCCTCTTCCCAAACTATTGGTTTGGTTCCAATCCTATTGGTTTAGGACACAGATCTTTATTAACGAATATTCTAGAGCTTGAGATCACCCCTTTTCTGACCAAGAGCTGGCACACAGCAGACGATGTGTAACTTTCTGAGTCTCGGAGTTCTGAGCCGTGCTGGCAACGGCTGCCAGTCAGGGGAGCAAGAGCCTAGCAACTCCTGCTGGTAACCTCGATGAACTTTAAGCATACCACACGTTGAAACTGGACCACAACAATTTTATTTCTTATGAACTGATGGAGAACGTTGTTGCTGAAATACACAGGGGTCAGACAGAAAATGGCGAGAGAGAGGCTGCGCACTCCAGGAACAGTGCTGTTCAGAGAGTGATGACAGACAAAGGGATGAACAGGGGGCCCAGGAGGAGACAGACCCTGCTCTGGAGTCCGGCTGACATCACAACTTTGGCGAACTACCAGAACTTCTCAATAAAAAGTGCCTGTGATCTAGGTTCTACTTTATAAGGTCTGCTGTGACATCAGGCTGCGGTGAGAGTTGGTCTGGGTAGTCTAAGTAACAAATGATGCTCTAACGTGCTCTGTGACAGCAGTTTCAGACTCAACACTGGGATCCGTACTCCAGCTCCAAGTTTTGCTAGCTTTCTTTGGCAAACTATTTCTCTAACCTTCCATTTCTCATCTACAAAAGGAGACACAGATAATTACTATGGAATCAAATATTAAAACAGAGACAAGCATTCAATGTCTGACATACCACTATTCCTTGGTGAGCAGTAGTGGCTATTTTATTCCCTGTACCATTATTGGTATTATTTCCTTCTACTGTTCAGGAAACTGCGTCCATCAATGTGTGGTTAAAGCTATGGAGAATGGTTATCTAGAAAAGATGTCCTACTGGAACATACTGGAAAAATGATCCTCTAAGGAGCAAAGGGCAAACAAAGCCCAGTAGACTGGGGTTGTAGACAGTCTCCATTGGCTTTGGCCAGAAAGACCTGAAGAGAAGAGAAAGGGTGTCTCTGGCATTCACTGGCTAACACTTTGCATGATAGAGTAAACAGAGCAAAGGGTTTCTGTTGAGTTCACTCTTTTTATTAGGTGGGAAGACTAATGTAGGACGGGGAAGAGGAGAAGAGTTCCCAGGGAGTCAGGTAACTGCACTAGGTCAGAGAAGATGGCACCCAGTTCACTAAGGGCTTCTGTGATGAGGTACAGCACTCACACACCAACCTTTACTTTGTCTGCTCTGAAGCAGGCTGGGATCAAGGGGCTCTAACAGCTGAGAGCACCATGATTTTAAGGTTTAACTGTGGGGCTGGTGCTGCCTGACTCTTCAACTTCACTCCCAGGCGACCTCTGCGGCTGAAGGAGAGGGGCTTCATTGAACTATGCATCAGAGATGAACCGCATAAGCCCACGGCTTTTCATGTCCTACCAGAACACACTCTTTCCAAGATTCTCGACTGAACTGCTTCTGCAACATCAAAGGTTCCAAATGGAGGGGCAGAGAGCCTCTTGCCAGCTGGCTCACCATATCGACTCCGGGATCAACCTCCACTCACCAAGCAGCAGATGTGGAAGCTTTTAAAATGAGATAGGAAAATGGGAGGGAGCTGTTTGACAAATAGAAGGGCAGGGATAAGGCTGGCCATATGTAGAATTATAGGTAGATCATTTTAAGGTGAACTAAAGTGTACCAAAGTTCTTGTTTTTCAACTTGCATTTGTACTTGCATTTATTGTACTGTCTCAATACACTGCGACAGTATACAGCATCTGTGCTAATAAAGACAGAGACTATGTTCTAGAATTCTCTTCCGATCAGTGAGACATTGGGGATGGATGAGTAAGAACAGAGTAAGACGGGGAGAGAAAGAGAGAGAGAGAGAGAGAGAGAGAGAGAGAGAGAGAGAGAGGAAGAAGAAGAAGGAGGAGGAGGAGGAGGAGGAAGAGGAGGAGGAGGAGGAGGGGAGGGGAGGGGAGAGAAAGGAAGGGAGGAAGGAAGGAGGAGCAAGCCTCAATTTATTGCCTTATAGACTCAAGTGCACTGCTAACCCCAGCCCTCCTCCTTGCCAGGCTGCTCAGCAGTGCCCTCTGAGTGATCTGTCTATTCTTACTGATGTCTGTTTCTACATCAGCTTTTCAAATCCCCAATTCCTTGAGCCACAATTGTTAACACTACACCACATGTGGGACAAATATCTAAGACCTCCACGGTGGCAAGAGAAACTGTTAATAATCATGTCTTAGATCCACACCAGTACTCTAGGCCTTTAGGCATACTGGTGACAAACAGATTAGTCAGACAAAAGCCAAAATATGTCTTAAAAGTTCAAGAAAATAAACACTGCTTCACTCATGAAGAAATAAGTTCAACCTGGACAAAGTAATGTCCCCTAGTTCAAGGCATGTCTTGTGAATAGGAAGGACAGGTGACCAACCAAAGTGCCCGTTCAGGAGTAAATAGCCTAGCTCCTCACAGGTACCTGCAAATGGTCAGAGTCTGACAGAGAAAAAAAAAAAAAAAAAAAAAAAAAGCTCACACAGTAAACTCAATAAAGCATCCCTAGGGTTTGAAAACAGTAAGTTTAACAAATCTTACATCTTAATACTTACTGATTTATTTATTTTTTATTATTATCGAGTGCTAGGTACAGAATAGCTACATTTTGCTTACAAGATGTACAGTTAAAGATGCTGTGCTGGCTAGTTTTATGTCAAGTAGGCAAAAGCTACAGTCATTTAGGAAGAAGGAACCTCAACTGAGAAAGTCGTCCATCAGATGAACCTTTTCAGGGCTAGCCTATGGTACGTTTTCTTGACTGATGATTGCTGTGGGAGGGCCCACAAGGGGTCAGTCCTGGTTCTAAGAGAAAGCAGGCTGAGCAAGGCTTTAGAGGCGAGCCAGTAAGCAGTATCCCTCCGAGCTCCTGCTTCCAGGTCCCCATCCTGCCTGAGTTCCTGCCCTGACTTCCTTCAGTGATGGATTGTTACCTGACAGTGTAATCTAAAATAAACCCTTCCCTCCCCAGCCTGCCTCTGGTCAGGATGGATTATCACAGCAACAGAACCCTAACTAAAGCAACCACACAGGAAGTATTTTCCAAAACTGTTTGAAGCTAGAAAACATTTTAACTCAAATATGCCCACAAGGAGATTAATGCACATTAGTTAATTTCAGTCAAAAAATGAAAGTTCAATGATGATATACACATCAGAAAGCAAAGCCCTTCCCCCCTCAGCTCTGCCCCATCCCAACCTTGCAGAGGTGAAATGACTAGGAGATTCCCATGAGCTACATCCCATGAAAGCTAATACAGAGATCATAGAGATCGGAAGTAAGAAAAGAACTCTCTAATTCATGTACACAGTCAAAACAAGGCCCAGCAAAGAACACTATGGGGCATTCGATACCTAGGCTAGCTTAAAACAACTTCCAAGTAATGTTGAAGAACATAAAAATTACGAGGTTGGATTATCCCTCAAAACATAAGGGTAGGGATAAGGTAGGAAACGGAGGGGGGAAGGGAAAGGGAGAGAGTAGAGTTAAATTAAAACATAGTTATTAAAATTTACTGGAGAGATGGCTCAGTGGTTAAGAGCACTGACTGTTCTTCCAGAGGTCCTGAGTTCAAACCCAGCAACCACATGGTGGCTCACAACCATCTGTAATGGGATCTTGTAATGTAATGCCCTCTTCTGGTATGTCTGAAGAAAGCTACAGTGTGCTCATATACATAAAATAAAATCTTTTAAAAAATTTACTGACTTAAATACAGACTTAAAAATACATGTAATCTCAATAAATGCAGAGAAAATATTAAATACTACTCATAATTATTAGTAAGGAAAAGAAGGGAGAAGGAATGAGGAAGGGTGTCAGCATGAAAGGAAATTACAGACCTGCATTCATCATGAGCAAATGCAAGAGCAACAACAAAACATTAGCAAATAAAGCCATGTGCACAGCATGGCAAATAAAGATATATGGGCAATATCAGCAACAACACCATGGGTAGGTTAATTAAGCGCTGGTAATTAAGTCATGTGAATAATATTAGCAATAAAGCCATGTGTGTGTACAGCATTAACAGATGACAGAGCCATGTATGTGTACAGCATTAGCAGATAAAGTCATGTGTGTGTACAGCATTAGCAGATAAAGCCATGTGTGTGTACAGTATTAGCAGATAAAGCTATGTATATGTACAACATTAGCAGATAAAGCTATGTATATGTACAACATTAGCAGATAAAGCCATGTGTAAAAGATAGTGCAACATGATCAAACAGGGCTTGAAGAGAGAAAGGGGATTTGCCAAAACTCTTAAACTAGAAATACATAAATTCCCATAGCCTGATATGGACAGCTACATAACGCCTACAGTCAGTACTTGGCTTGCTAGAACAAAGGTGGAACGTCTGCCTTCATCACTGATAAACAAAGGTTCGTAAAGAACCTTTCTATTAATGAGTGATGAGATGTGTACATGGAAAAATCCCAGAGACTATATGTACAGGTATATGTAATATGTACATATACTACTAGAAGTTGAAAAGAGAATTAATGAGGTCATATGATCTAAGATACGTGTATCAATTCTAAGTCTATACACAAAATCTGCACATGATAGCAGAAGGAATTTTTTCTATTCTCTTGCAGCGCTAGGGGATCAAACCCATGGCTATTACACACATAGTAGGTAGATACTATCAATGAGTCACACGCTTGGTCCATAATTGGGGTGTTTCTGTTTTTTGTTTTGTTTGATTTTTAAGATGTTTTTGAGCAGCCACCCTTGGTGCTTCAAAGTCAGAATCCTCCCACCTCTATATCCCAAGTGTATCCCAAGTTACACACCACTACGGTTGCCACAAAATAATTTTGTTAATGTGAATCACAAAGGCGTCAAAATTCGTAAATGTACAAACCATTCAACAAAGTATATTATGAGGCCATACCCCAAACTACAGACAGAACAAGGCAGAAAGAAATTAAAGATCTTGATGAATAAATGTGTTCAATGAATGAATGAATGAATGAATGAATGAATGCCAGGGTCATGGGATAGAAGAGTTGGCACTGCTGAGGCACAGATTCCCACCAACTGATGTAAAGAGTCAATGCAAACCTCAGCATAGACCCAGGATGCTTCTCTCTGCAGAAACTGGGCCGTTTACTGAAAGCACTCATAGGGTACACAGAACTAGCTATTCAGAACCCTCACTAAAAGAGAATAACGAGTGTGGACTTTTACTGCTGACTCTCACTAGTTACCATGTACTTAGAGGAATCAGGACTGTGGCAGACACTCAAGCACAAATAGATAATTTTTAAAGTACATGGTAAAGAACACAGAAGTAATTACATTTATTTAAGGAACACTTAATAAATTATACCCTCATTTACTTTTTAACAAGGGCACAAAAGCAACCTAATGATAAAAAGCAAAGTGCTTTTGAACCAATGATAAAAGCAAAACAAAAATAATGCTGCTCTTTTAATAAAATATTAAATCTAAAACTCTCAAGTTCCTAAAAGAAAACATAAGTTAGCTTTCTGACCTAAGAATATCAAGTTTCTTAGGCTGGAGACAGTAAAATCAGAAATCTAAAAGTACATACTAACATGAAGCATGTTTGTTCTTCCCCCTCCCCCATTATCTGAGAGCCCTACAGCCTGCTCCAACCTCAAACACCCCCGACATGCCTAAGGGCCATGCTACCTAAAAACTACATGTAAATCCCCATGAGCATTCCAGATTTCTGAGGATTTTCATCAAGAACCTTCTCCTTCTTCAGAAGGTTTGTTCCTGTGCTCAGAAGCTGCATCTAGGCCTCACTAAGCTGAGACAGCCAACTTCTGACATTCACACGTCAACACTGTGCTATACCAATATTCAACCACAAGCACTGTTCAGCTGCTTCATAACCTGACAAGTTAGGCTATCAGCAGAGATCCAAATGCCACTCAACAAAAGTAGACAGATGGCCAAACCAAGAAATACTACCAACACCTCATTCCAGATGCCTAGTTCCCATTCCCAAACAAATAAACAAACAAATCAAAGGAAAGAAACCAAGACAATGTGTGTCCTCCAAAACTTAGTAATCCAATGGTAATATTCCCTGAGAAATATAATATAGAGATGGCTGACAAGGCAATGATTTCAAACTGCAAACATAAATGTGTTCAAGCAATTCAAAGAGGACACACATGACTGATAAAGTGCAGACTGTGAAAACACCAATGTTTGGGTGAAATAAAACAAATAATTAAAGATATGGAAATAAAATTTAATAAAGATAGAATTTCTGCAAAAGGTCAAACTAAAATAAAATTTGAAAGTGGAAAGCCTCTAAATAAAGTGGAAGTGACAACATCAGGTCTTGAAGATGAGGCAGATGAATAGGATCTCTTGGTCAAAGAAAATGTTACATCTAGAAATTCCAGGATAAAAAAAAACAATGCAGAAACTCTGGAACTCTGTAAAAAGACCAAACCTACACACCACAGGTGCAGGAGAAGAAACTTGGGCCAAAAGCACAGAAAATATTTTCAGCAAAATCATAAAAGAAATTTTACCAGATTTAAGGAAAGAAATTCCTATCGAGGTTCAAGAGGTGTAAAAACATCACATAGAAAAAAAAAATCAGAAAAAGAACTCCCTGTATTATACAATAAATCAAGGTACAGACCGTACAGAACAAAGAACAGATTTTGAAAACTGCAACAATAACAAGAGACATATAAAGGTAATCTATCAAAATGACAACTAATTCTCAATACTCAATAGAGACTTTGACTGAAAGAAGGGAATTGGACCTATGTTCTACAATTTATGAAAGACTAGAGATGCTAGAATAGACTAGTCTACCCCCAAAAAATATCAGTTGCAGTCAAAGAAAGAAAGTCTTTCCATAATAAAAACAGACTGAAGGAATTCATGAGCAGTAAGCCAGGTCTACCTAAAGCGGACATGGGAAGGGAGGCTTGGCTATGAAGAGAAGGAAAAACACACCCAAGAGGGCACAGGGAATAAATAAAAAAATTCCCAACAGTTACTAAAAAAGAGCCCTAAGAAAACACCTCAAGACAACACAATGACAGGGGTTAATACATATTATTCAACAACTGTCAACCACTAGCAGCCTCAACTCCCCAGCAAAGAGACACAGACTAGCAGAGTGGGTTAGAAGACAGGATCTATCTTTTTGCTGCCTTCAAGAAACACACCAAACCAAACAAAGGGAAAAAAAATGGGGGAAAAAATACAGTCAAGTTATTGATTAGGACAAGTTGTACTCCTACACATAACTGAAAAGACCGCCCATTTAGAATACATAATTCTCTCTCAGTAATACAAAGGCAGGATGGTGGCAAGGTTACATGAAAAACTGACAAGAGAAGAATGCATATGGCCAACAATCACAAGCAAAGTGTGACACCCACAGTGAACGGAGAAAGATAACTGTAAGCCGGGAGAAGGCTCTCAGACCTGGAGTACACCTCAGATTTTACATCGGATGTTGGTGCATAGGTGTGCTGGTTGCAATAAGAATGCTCCCCAGTGGCTCAGATATTTGAATACTTAATCACCAGGGAGTGGCACTACTTAAAGGACTGGGGGGTGTGGCTTTGTTGGAAGACAGAGCTGTCACAGGGGATGGGCTTTGAAGCTTCAGAAGCCCAAACCAAGGCTATTGCACTCTCTCTCTTCCTGCTGCCAGCATATGCAGCCGTAGAGCTCTCAGCTCCTTCTCTAGCACTATGTCTGCTCCCCACCATGATTACTGTGGGACTAATCCTCTGAAACTCTTAAGTCAGCTCCCAATTAAATGCTTTCCTTTATACGAGTTGCTGTGGCCAATGGTATCTCTTCACCACAAAGGAACGCTGACTACCAACGCCTCATCTTGGTGTTGGTAGGAACAGGAAATACACTTCACAACCACTCTATTAAAGGGCTTACCAGCATCTAATAAAAATTAAAAACACATCAGGTCCTATAACACAGCAACTCCTCTCGTTTTTGCTCAAAAACATAAACACATATTTCTTACAGACCTTATATATTTACAGATTGTTCTTCCAAACAGTCTAGACACCTGGAAATTGCCGAGGCATCTATCAGGAAGAGAGATCGGCCAACTGTGCTCTACTCACACAACAACCAGCAGAAAAGGAGCAACAGTGGGGTCGTATTGTGTGCAGTAATGGGGGTGAATCCCAAAAACATCCCGCTAAGCGAAAGCCATTTTACACAAAGTATTTACACAAAAGTTCCTAAAACAGACAAGATTAACATGGTCATGTGGCTTCACAAGATAGTGGGGAAGTTAAAGAGAACTTTCTAGAGTGGTTGGCAAATTACATAGGTAGGCAATACATTTATCCTTGAATTGCAAACTAAAATTTGTGAAATCCGTTGTATGAATATTTAAATTTTACCACAAAGGGAAAATAAAACTATAAACATAGGCTAAGTTCTTGATAATGGCAAGGAAACACAGATGTCTAGCAGAGGGTAGTATGCTGTTGTCTTTTTGACAAGTATGCAGCAGGAAGCAAACACATTAAATATCACTGCAGAAGCTAGGTAGGAGTATCAAGTTGGATGCACTTTCAAATTTCTCGATAATTAAAATGCTTGTTAAAGAATACTACCGATAGAACCAGAGAGATGGCTCATCAGTTAAGAGCACGTGCTGCTCCTGAAGAGGACCCAAGTTCAGTTTCAGCACCAACGTGGCAATTCACCACCATCCTTAAGTCAGGTACCAGAAGATCTAACACCCTATTCTGACCTCTGTGGGCACCAGGCATACATCATACATGCAATGTGTACACATGTAAGTAGGTAAAATATTCCTATAGATAAAATAAATCTAAATAAAAATTGTAAAATACTTTGAAAACTAAAAAGGATCACCAGAAATGGTGGTAATCTGTCAATAATCTGAGAATTCTGGAGGCAAAAGCAGAGGAGCACACATTTACAGGAAGCCTGGGCTACATGTCCAGCCATTTTCAGGACAACATGGGCAATGAGACTGTATTGTTAGTACTATTCATTATTATCATTATTACTACTACTACTACTACTACTACTACTACTACTACTACTACTACTACTACAACAACATGAACCAGGAAGTAGTGATGCATGCCTTTAATCCCAGCACTCAGGAGGCAGAGGAAGGTAGGACCTCTGACTTTGAGTCTAGCTTGGTGTTCAAAGCACATTCCAGGACAGAACAGCCAGGACTACATAGAAAAAAGAAAGAAAGAAAAAAAGAAAGAAAGAGAGAGAGAAAGAGAGAGAGAAAGGAAGGAGGAAAAAAAAGAAAAGGAAGAAAAGAAACATACACACACACACATACACACACACACACACACACACACAAACAAAACTACCTCTAACAATAGATGTGTACAAACTTTTGGATAAAACTAAAAATCTAAAAGTTATATTATTCTCAGATATAAGATTCAATATTATAAAAATATAATTTGTCCCAAATTATTCTATAAATTCAATATATTCTACCCAAATTTCTAAAAAAAAAAATTATTCATAAAACCTTGAGAAGCATGTTCTAAAATGCAGAAAAAAAGGCCGTACACAGAAAGAACAATAGCGAAAGGGGGTGTGACCTGTGCTTTCATACACGGAACCTTCACACACAGCTAAAGCGCACTCAGTAACATGGGCCTCTCCTCCTGGAACATGGTTCAAGGCTTAGAAAAAGGTAAGACTGACTTTGCAAAGTCCGTATGAATGCTAACTACAGAACGCTTCCTTACCTACTCTGTAAAAAACAAATATGTAAAACAGATCCCCTCCACTTGAACGGTCCATACACAGTAAGTCAGTACCTAGCGCTGTTGAGATCCAAACACAAAAGAGCAAACTTTCAGATATTTTATGATCATACTTAAAAGGAATGTCACCATCTCGGCTCCAAACGATGTTATACAACACAAAAGCCCCAACCATTCAGTAGAAAGCAGTAAAGTTCTATTATTGCTATACAAAAAGTATCAAGTTCTGTTGAGGAAAATATAGCACAGGAAATGGCAGTGTAAACAATCCATGATGGAACAGAGAAGTCCTCGACCTGCCACTCAAGCAAACAAAAGGCTTTGGGTTGTGAAACACACTCTACAGTCAATACACGCACACATACAAGTTAACAACACCAGGGAATAGTATGAAAAAAAGTCACAGAAGAAACATGTCACGTCTTACTAGGATGCAGGAAAATGCAAACCTTAGCCATGCAGGAGTACTTAACATGCACCAAACTTACAAATGTTAAACTTTATCGAGAGTGGCAACAAGAAAGGTAACTACTATAATTCACTGTAGGTAGGATATTAATTCATACGACCACTTTGGGTTTAATAAAATACTCAATACCCAAAAGGGTTAATTCATGCTATGACTCAAACAATTCCAATCTTTTTTTTTTTTTAAGTATTGAATAGAGTTTATTCAGAGCATGGGGAGGGGAGTTAAGAGGGGGAGGGAGTAGGGAGGAAGAGGAGGAAGAAGAGGAAGAGGAGGAGGAAGAGGAGAAAGAAGAGGAAGAAGAGGAAGAAGAGGAGGAGCAGGAGGAGGAGGAGGAGGAGGAAGAGGAGAGAAGAGAAGAGAAACAGAAATAGAGTAGAGAAGTGATGTAGAGGCCCGCCATGAGCACGTGGAGAGAAGGGGAGAAGGGATTGGAGAGAGAGGGGACAAAGGGGAAGAGGGGAAGAGCAAGAGGGCAAGAGCTCCAATCTAATTTCATAGCATGAAAAAATATTCAGATACACATAGAAAAGGGGCAAGCTGGTTTCGGTTTGGAAGGTAGAGCACAAAGGAGCAGCAATCTCAGGCAGCCTGATCAAACAGGAAGAAGCATATGCACACAGTGAAGAATTGTGGCCACAGAAATGAAGACCATGGTAAACTGAGCCAGAACCAGGTCCCAAACACTTTTACTGCATGTTAGACAAGCACATGCACATCTCTATACGTAAGGATACAGACAGCCTTCTCAAGCAGTTTTTGCCCATAATGCTAGCAATAAAATATTTCACATTTGGTGCTAGAGAGATAGCTCTGCAGTTCAGAGCTCTTCCTGCTCTCCCATGGGACTTGAGTTTGGTTCCCAACACCAATGCCAGGCTGCTTACCAGCTTCTGTAAGTCCGGCTCCAAGGGAGCTGATGCCCTCTTCTGGCCCCCAAAGGCACATGTACTCTTGTGCACATACACAAATACACACATAGACAGAAAGGGAAAATAAATCTTGGGCTGGACAGATGGGTGGCTCAGTGGTTAAGAGCACTGGTTGCTCTTCTAAAGGCCAGGATCAATTCTCAGCATCCACATGGTGGCTCGCAACTGTTTGTAACTCTAGTCCCGAGAGATTGGACGCCCTCTACTGGTCTCCACAGGCATCAGGCACGAATATGGTGCACAAAACATACATGCAAACAAGCACCCATACACATGAAATAAAATTCTTTTAAATTTTAAATCAATCTAAAAATATATCTTTAATAGTAAGTATATTTTAATCATGTGTACATTTATAAATACAATACATAATATGTAAGAGTGGCTAAGAAGTGATACTCCAGAAGAAAATCCACACGGTGAGAATGGTTTGTTCCTTCACATATATAGTGGATACTGTTAAAAAAAATATCACACTTCAACAGATACAGATCTAAGAGTACAGACGGGTTTTACTTATGAAGTGAAAGGTGGTAGTTTCAAAAAACAAGTACTCGGAGCAATTTTGAAAATTCAGCCAGAAGCATGTTATTAAAATTCATTTTGATGGGGTTGGGGATTTAGCTCAGTGGTAGAGCGCTTGCCTAGCAAGCGCAAGGCCCTGGGTTCAGTCCCCAGCTACGAAAAAAAAAAGAAAAAAAAATTCATTTTGACTCAAAGACTGGAAAGGTAAACTTCGATGCTAGATAGTCTTTCAATACACATTTGTAACACTAGCTTTTGTCCACGGAAAAGAAGTTAGCTATTCCCGAACAATATGTGCGTGTGAACCTAAAGCTGAAGAGACTTCCCAGCATGCCACGTTAGCATGACTGAATTCAAACACACAGTGAACGTTAACACTCTGCATACAGGCATACGTGGCATGAGAAATATAATAGATATGACATATTAACAATGACTGTCTGGCAGGGCAGAAATGGCCATCGAGCCTACGGCAAACAGGAGCAAAATTATAACAATGGTGGTTATGGAATGAGATTATTTTATCAAACAATATTCTTCCACTTTAAAAACAAGACAACCCTGGCTACCTTCCATAATGAATGAGTCACTGGGTTAGACCTGTGGACATACACAGAGAAGAGTCAACATTTCTCCAAATTCAGCAAGAGCTCTGTCTCCGGCTAAGGCTCTCCTCTGGAAACGGACACCCCCACCCCCATTCCCCTTTCATACTGATCTCTGCCTAGGAGAAAAAAAAACTACCTATAGGAGGTGGTGGCACTTGTAAAATGAGCCAAGCTTCCTTGTATCTCAAGGGCGAAGGACACCCTGCAACCTTCTGCCACTTTTCCTGTAACTTTTCCCTTTAAAAGCTCGTGGAAAAAAGGGAATGTAAAAAATCTCTCAGTCTAATAGGTAATAACTTGCTTGTCTTCAGCCATCAGGGATCTGATCAGAATTAGTTCCATTCAATGCCTTGCTATTGAAAGATCGGGCCAGCAGCTGAAAGGAACTATATCAGATCCGTGAAATAAAATGCCAACTGCAGAACAAATGTGCAAACACCCAAGGCAGAGGAACATAAAATAAAGGTAAAATTAATTATAAAGTCTGATAATCCACCACCCAGGCTCCCAGCAGTATCAGAGCTCATGGACTGGATTCCAGAATACACCACTGTGGTGGGACAGAGGGGGTGAGCATTTCATCACTAGCCTTCTATAGGATGGAACAGATATGTGTTCACTACAAATGGCATATTCTACCCATGAAACAACACACAGGGGCAGTAGACGGAGCCAGCCAGGTACCACTAGGTTTAAGGACAGACAACTGAAGCTTTCCTCATATTATCCTGGTAAATCGTAAATGGCTTTCAGTAAATTTTTAACTGACAGTGAAATATTATATATATGAATGGAATAACTTACAATGTTTCAACATGTATAATATGTAAATCAGGCAAAACATTCTATGTTTAAATATGATTTTTATAGTGAATTTTTTTTAAAATGTCTTATCTTGAAGTGCACTATACATTACTATCAACTCTAGCCTTAGCCAACATAATTTTTATGTAGTTTTTACTAAATGGGATTGACTTAACAGTCTGTTGGATTTTGTACTTGCTGGGGATGCAGAAGTAGCATATTGAAGATGCAGGCCAAGTCCTTCTCCTGACATTAAATCGTAGCTGGAAGAGCATCAAAAGAGCAAATTGTATCTGAGTTGTACTACGATACAGAGTGTTACAAAAGCCTAAGAGAGCAGCAGGCAAACAGCAACTGGAAGGCTGCTGTACAAAGGCAATGCTTACAAAAATGTATCGAGTGCTTCAGAAAGTTACAATACAGTCTACTGCAAAAAGTATCCTTCATTTGGAAACAAACATGCTACAGAGTAACAGTAGTATAGAGGGTCAAGATGTATACTTTGTATCCGCTCAGGTTTTGCACTCTAACCATCAGCCTGGACAAGTGTACATATCAAATTTGGCTTAGGCTATTGGTACTAGGAACCAAAACAGAGTAAATGGATTAAGGTTCGAGACATCAGAGAGACTTGAGACATGTTTCTTTTTTTTTTTTAACATTAAAAATAATTTAATGAGTGCACAAAATTAGAGAAAGTACAGTCAAAATTTATGTCTAATATAAGCATTGCAGTAAGGAAATAGTGATGATTCTTGGCATGAGTTGGTAAAGAGAGCTTGATGGGGTTTTTTGTTTTTTTTTTTAATTGTGCTAAAAGGTAACATTTTTTTTCATCTTTATTAACTTGCGTATTTCTTATTTACATTTCAATTGTTATTCCTGTTCCCGGTTTCCTGGCCAACATCCCCCTAACCCCTCCCCCTCCCCTTCTCTATGGGTCCTCCCCCCATTACCGCCCTCCCCCCAACAATCATGTTCACTGGGGGTTCAGTCTTGGCAGGATCAAGGGCTTCCCCTTCCACTGATGCTCTTACTAGGCTATTCATTGCTACCTATGAGGTTGGAGCCCAGGGTCAGTCCATGTATAGTCTTTGGGTAGTTGCCACATGTTTCTTAAGCCTGGTCTATCAGATTCTTTGTTCCAAACTGCACTGCCTTTTCATGAGAAAAATAGGTTTTTTGTTGTTCTCTTTGGGGATCAGTACACATGAACAAAATATCTAATACTAACCAGAAATAAAGAAGTTAGCCCACATAAGCATTTAGCCATAATAGTATTATTAACTGGCAGAAAATATAAATCTTATCTATGTATTTTCTAATAATTTCTATGAGACAGATGATATTAGTACAGGATTGCAATTATGAGTCTGTAGTTCCCAGTCCATGGTATGGTTGTAAAGAATTTCCTCCAAGAATTTTATAGAACTTGTTTTCATATGATCTGGCCAAGCTAGCAAAACAGTGCTACCAGCACAACAAAAACATACAGTTCTTAGAGTGAGCAAATTATGGCCTTCCTATTTTTCCATCCTTAAATGACTGATAGAGTATTAAACCACTGCCTCTAACTGATCCCCTTGGTTAAGTAAAAAGAACCATGACTGGGCCCCCTTCTTTTAAGAAAGCCAAGACACACTCAGCAGCATACTGTGTACATTAGTAACCTAAGAGACAGAAAAAGTATATGAATGCTGGGGAAGAATAAATTCGGAAGTGTGTTTCTCAATGACTAAAATGCATCAAATGATTGTGTGAATTTACATAAAAAATATATATGGATAGATTTTATTCTTGATAAGTCTTAAGGTTGTCCCACACGAACGCTTATTATTAAATTTCAAAATCTGTTAGCTATCTTGAAAGAACTGAACACCAGCAGATAAGAGTTCCTGGGTGAGTACAGACTGATTAAAATAATTTTAAGGCCCAATTGCCATTATATAACTTGAAGCTTCAAACTGGGAGAGGAAACATGTTCTACAGCGACACCTCCTGGTAAGTGGCAAGATAAAAGCAGGCCATAGCCGAAAGAGGCAAAGGGTGGTTATGTCAAGACACTGGGCACAATGGGGATACACGGCACTGGCCCCCTCTGTACTGTATCAGGAACCCAAAGGCAACCATGTCCCCTCTTCCTGAAAAGCTTTCCCAATCAATTGTCTGAAAAAGACTTTTCTGGGACCACTGGACACTTAATGATGAAGCACACTCTATGAGTGAAACGCTTATCTTCTGAACCCTGGCCGTAAAGCACATTTTTATATGCACATTAAAACACCCTTCTTCCGTATTCTAAAGAGTGCATTTGAAAAATGTTAAATGAAATTCTACTGTATCATTTCTCAGCTGAGCTGAAGAAAATGAAAAGCAGAAACCTGCTTTAAGATGTTTTCCCTATAGGTGTGCTTTATGGGAAAGAAACACATCTCCCATCTCTCATCACACTTTTACAATAAAAATCTAAGTACTAATGAGTCACGAGACCAATGTCACCACTGACATCAGATTCCCATGTGACAAACTTAGGGCGTTTCCTTTTCAAACTAGGATTTTCAAATGTGCTACTTCAAACATATTTTTTTTGGTCAAAGGCCTATTAGTTAATGACAAAAGCACAAATTTCTGCAATGACTGTAACTCTGCCATGGAAAGTACCAGAAGAAAACTTGACAAACTACTTCAACTCCCCACCCTTATAAGATCTGACATATCCTACTTAAGAACCCACCATTCAAACAGTGAGGTGGAATGATGTGTGACAGAAAACCTGCATTTTAGTCTGTGCTCCTCCTTCCTACCTGGGTTTCCACAGGCTGAGCAAGATAACCGTTAAGCAGTAATAGTCTCACCTTATGTAACCAAAAGACACTAAAGGCCACAGCTGCCTCAGTGACCACATAAAGTTAACTTTTCTTTCAGTACAGTGTTTATCTCTCAGGTACCCTGCTGTAAGAAAGCAATAAACAGAACCACACATTTGTTTCCACATCTGGTGCCTTCTCCTTCACCCAGTCAGAACTCAATGGTTAAGTGGTTATTCAAAATAATGGCCTAGGAAGAATTATGCGCTCTATGTAACTTAGGCTTGGGTTTTGGGGGAGGGTTTAGAACATGGGTGTTTCATTCATTATGAATGAAAGTGTGTTTCATTACAGCCCGGACACTCTAAAATGTGAGCAAATGAAAGAATAAGGTAGTAGACATCCTAATGATAGAATAGAGTACTATATACATCTTGGTGTTTTCTAACCCGATCAGCAAACTGCTACACTGGTTTATTTATAGGGAAATGATGCACTCTCTCCGTACTTACTGTACTGACTGGCCTCATAATGGATTCCCTGGATGAGGTCACTTGTCTACTCAGGAGTTGAAAGGATAGTGATGAAGACTGGGGTGTAGGCTCAATGAATGGCTAGAGCACTTCCCCCGAGTGTGCACATACAGCTCCTGGGACAGGAGCAAAAGCACATTTCACTAGCCAATAGCTACAGAAAACGTTAAAACCGTAGTCATTAACTTTCTCTACAGTACCTCAACATTCAGTAGGCTCTTCTCATTCACATAGTTCAAATCCACAGCTCCAGCCACAGAGCAGCGGTGCTGCCTACGCCAAATTAGCCGACTTAGGAGCCAGAGAACCAGAATCTCCTTTTTACTTGTATTAATTACTACAATAGCCTTGGACCTCAAACTGTGTACATAGAGTTCTTTCCATTAAGAATACAAACAGTTCTCGAAATGTCATTGTGTACTATGGATCTAACTGCATTACTTCCCCCATTTACCTTTAGTGATTCATTTTTTTTCTAATCAAATATTTATTGCACATCTATTAAGGGAAAGAACTATTCTAGTTGAGAAAAGGGAATAAATAGAAGAGAGTGAAACAAAGACAATATACACGAAGGCGGTAAAGTGCTATGAAGAAAATCCAGAGCTGGCTCATCTCTTTTCCTGACGTATATTAATAAAACCATAATCATCCAATCTATATATGACATATAATAATGGGCTGCCCAGAGACCGCAGCACAGAATCTAAATCATTTCCAGTGATGCTGAGAGCTCACATTCAGTACACATGTGTGTTCCAGTCCCAATATTCTAAATATGAGTCAAAGGAAATATAAAAGAAACTGAGAACCGGTGAAATATGACACGAAACAGATTTAAAACATCTGTTCTCCACTCTGCTGGCTAAGCACATGGAGAAGAAAGGTGAATAACCAGTAGGGTTTTTTGTTTTGGTTTTTGTTTTGTTTTGTCTTGTTTTGTTTGGTTTGTTTGTTTAAGAAAAGGAAAAGGAAGAGAGCACACAAAAATACCTATAGTACTTTATGATACCCCTTCGCATTTTAAAATGCAAACGCAACACATTTTAAGAAAACGAAACAAAACTCCTTAAAATAATTTGCAAGAACGATGCATCCAGTCTCATCCCGGCCTCTGAATACACTCCTCCAAGCTGCTCCTCAATGCTGCTGGCCAGGCTGAAACTTACTTTCCCTGACTTTGGCTCAGGGTCAAGCGACCTGAAATCTGCAAGAAAAGACCCTCTACGCGCGGTTTCCACCAGCAAAGAAAAGGAAAGGGCCGCGCAATGCTCGGGCAGGCGGGTGCTAGAGTCCCCCGCTGGCGTATTCTGCCCCTCCGCCTCCCAACCCGGTGAACGCGGCCTCGCCCCGCGCACACAGGAGCCTCGCTAAGGATGGAGAGGAGCGGCGGACAGATGACCAGACCAGACCTGCAGCTCCCACCCGGCTCCCGCCCGCAGCCAGGGCCTGGCCTGCGGGGACTCTGACCTCTCCGCGCCCCGGGGCTACTGCTGCTACCGCTGCTACCGGTGCTCGGGCTACCGCTGCCCGAGCCGCTGCCGCTGCTGCTGCTGTTGCCGCCGCCGCCCTTGGCGTTCTTGCGCGGGGCCATCGCGAGCTGCTCTAGGGACTGCAGAGAACCGGGGCCTTGCTGAGTGCTCTAGGGACACCGGGGCTCCTGGACTCCTGCAGCAGCGCCTCAGCGTCCACCGCGCTCACCGCGCCTCGGACGACTAGCACAAGCGTGCAGCGGCGCGGCCAGCCTCGCGTGCGCCTAGCCTGCGACTCCCTAGGCTGCCAGGAGCACTCTGCTCCCCGCGGCCTCGGCCCCGCCCACGCCAGCCTCGGCCCACCCACCAAATTTGAAGGACGCCAACACAAGCCAATCCCAAGGACCGCTGGCAGGGGGCGGGGCAGGCTACGCTCCCAAGCCCTCGGCAGGACTAAGCTTGTCTTTTGCTGCGCAGTGGCTGCAAAGCCCTAGCAGCTTGTGGCTTTCTAGTCTGCCTTGATCCTCTGGAACGTGGCAAACGTGGAAGCCCGCAGGACTCTCGCGAGCGTTGGCGCTCTGGTTCCAACGGAATGGGGCGGGTATGAGGGCGGTGCCCGACAGCAGCGCACCACCTCTTGGCTTCTTGGGAATTTGGTTCCGGTGCCTAAGCACGTACCAAGAGTGCAAACCCTCTTTTTGGAAGGGATTTGTCACAGTTCCGCCAGTACACTGTGATCCTTGATCCTTTCAGTGTCCAAAAAAAAAAAAAAAAAAAGAAAGAAAAAAGATTTACGCCATTTGTGCCATCAGTATTTTTGGAGAACCTTAGTTAAGACATTAAATTGTTAATATGACTCAAAAACCCTATTTTCTTAACCATGCACGACACTCTCACCACCCTAATACCTAGAGTTACTTCATGTTTCCAGTCACGGATCTCCTCCTATGCTTGTACAGTGTACTGCCTCGGAATTGAGAACTGAGTATTAAAAATAAAAACGGCAGCTAAGGTCCAGTAGAGGTCATCATCATTTTTGTGTTACCAATTACCTACCTGGCGTCTGCGAGCAACAGAAAAGCATGAAGTATTCGGTGGTTTGATACATTGCCGTCAACTTCAAGAATTTCCTGGAGCTCTGGACCACCATGGCAGCAGTCCCTTGCAAAAGACCCAGAGAAAGACACTACTGTGGGACGACGACCCCAGAGCCTGCAGTTTCCTAAGCCACCACTGACAATTCTTAGGTTCCACTGGCCTCTGCCTAGTCAGCTGTGAATGCTGAGTAATGAATGTAGTGAATGCCAGGGGAAGAGTGGAACCCATTGAGGGCAGCTTTGCAGAACAGGGAGAAAGAAGGCCTTGTTTTCAGTTTTCACACTAAGAAGATGGGAGTTGCGGTCCGCTTTTACTGCATTTCTTTATCGCAGAGCCTCCTCTGCCTATAGGATCTTCTCTCTTGGGTTCCCCTTCTTGCCCACAGAGGACATTATTTCAGTAAGAAACAATGACAGGGACGAGGAGAAGCTGAAGGCCAAAACTGATCCATATCACTTAATGTAAGATACTGGAATCTAAACTACAATCAATCAATCAATCAATAACAGACTCTCGATCCCCAAATAAGAATTTTAATTTCCAACAGAGCAATATTATAGAGTGCATGCTTAGGGGGGCAGGGGGGTTGATCTAAAATATCTCACACAAATGTTTTAAACCATTATTCCCAGTTTGTAGTGCTGGTTTGGGAGGCTGGGGAATCTTCAAGAGATGGGACCTGGCTGCCCAAATAGGTCACTAGGAGCAGAACTTGGAAGGTTATTTTATTAGTCCAGGCCTGCTCTCCTGCTGCCATGGGTTTACACTGCCTCTGACAGTGGGGACTGCTACTGCTATGCCTTCCCTAGTCACAGTAGATTAAAGTCTCTCTGAAACTGTGAGCTTCTTACATGATTTCCTTTGGGTATTTTGATCACAGCAGTGCTAAAGTAAGGAATCCGATAACGTCCCAGAGTGGGTGATAGAGAGGAGATGTGCACTTGGGCTGCATGCAGAATTACCTCCAAATTAACCTTCCTAGAAAAGACCTACTGTTGACAGATGTCTCCAGGAGGTCAGAAAGCACACCTGGTATCTCTAGCCATAGGGACATAGTCACATCTCAACTCCATTCTTCCCGGAGCCTGAAGAGTTAGTTCCCCTCTCCTCAAGAGACCCCCAGTCAAGCAAGACCCCCAGTCAAGCAAAACCAGGATTTGTGGCTGCCCCAAAGGAAAGCATTCCACTGTAATCCAGTAAGAAACTGAGTTGGAGATTCTGTTAAAAGCAGGTTTTAATATAAATCTTAAGCAGTGGGGGGGGGGGCTTGTTAGGAAAAAAAAGAGAGAGATGCTGTGGAGAGGGAAAGAAAAAGCACACCTAACAGGACAAGTGTGAGCTCAAGGGAAAGCCGCAATTGGGTGTGTATGGGATTTGGGTTGTAAGCTAGAGGTTGCTAAGAAACGGTCTCCTTCTTCCTAACTTTGTCCAAAAATTGTACATTGTAACAGTGTTAAAAGTTAAAGGATTCTTCTCAGTAACAAAGTTGTACAGTGTGTATTCATGAGAGGTATCCTCTAAGTGTAGGTGAGTGGGGGTGCTAGGAACGTAAAGATACAGATCACTCTAACCCTAACACAACCCACACAACCCTTACAACCCTACAACTTCTGGCCATGCTTGATTGAGAGGTCTCTGGGATTACATCATTGGGACCTAAGTGAGCAAACTGTATCATTCTTGATAAAACGCCTTTTGGTAAGCTGGGCAGCTAGCTTAATGGTTAGGAGCACTGGCTATGTTGGCAGAGGTCCTGAGTTCAATTTCCAGCACCCACGTGGTGGCTCACAAATGTCTATAATGGGATCCGATGCCCTCTTGAGCCATGCAGGCATACATGCACATAGAGTACTCACACACAAGTAAATAAATCTTAACAGCAAAGAATGCCTTTTAGAAAACGCATATTGTCTCATCGAGCTGGAATGTCCACTGCCCTGAACCTATGCAGGTCTTGAATGACAACCACAGCTCCTGTGAGTCCATGAACACAGAGGTCCTATGTCCAGGAGGCGTTGGTCCACTCCAGTCCTTAAAACCTTTGATCTTGCAAACCTTCTGTCTCCTCTTCCTGTGTGTTTGAACTTTAGTTGTGTGGGTTGATATAGGTGTCCCATGAACGGATTAGCATTCAATAGATACTTATTTTCTGCACCTTGATACTTCTGCATTAATCACACAAAGAAACCTCTCTGGTGGATTTCTGAGAGCCAAACTAAATACGGGCATAAAAATAAGAATGTTTTAAAACTTTCTCTATTCACAGTATTCCCAAAAATGTTTCAATAAATTAGTGAACTGTCATTTGCAACAAAAACATGGCTTTTTTTTTTTACTACAGACAAGACAAGCTTCTAAGTTACTTCCTTATGAAAAACTTTGAAGTAATGGCTATTGCTAGGAAATTGGTAGAATTACCGTACTATTCTTAAGCCTTGAACTTAAAGGTAGATAGTCTTACACATAGGGAGGAAGCTAAGTGTGGAAGAGTAAAAGCTAATTTCAACCACAGGTAATACGAGCTATATAAAAGGAAATACTCTGGCTATTTAGATGGAGTTGTTTAAAAGTAACTGAGATGTAGAAAATAACGTGGAGAAACTCAAGAACTCAATTTGTAAGATCATTTTACTCAAAATATACAGTTAAATGTCCTGCAGATCTAGTAAGCCCCTTCTTCCCTCCCCTCCTCCCCCCTCTCTGTACCTGTGTCTGTGTCTGTGTGTGTGTGTGTGTGTGTGTGTGTGTGTGTGTGTGTACATGTATAGGTATGTAGGTAGGTATTGTACTTGCATATATGTATGTGTGGTACATGTGTTCATGAAATCACCACCCTCTGAAACAGGTCTGAGATCCAGAAGGGATTATCCTGACACTAGCATCAGTGACCTTTAACTTTCATAAAGTCTAACTGAATAAAGCAGGTGAACTCTCCTTACAATGAAGACGGTTACTGCAGTGAACCTGAATCCTTGGGAGTTAGTGAAAAAGCACTGCATGAGTTACATGAAATTCGTATGAATTCACCCCACCCTTTTTTTGCAATGATGTCGTCCTAACTTGAATCTGCTCTGCGAGTTCATGAGCACATGACAAACGGTTGAGCCTGTACCAAAACAAAATTCTAAGGAACTGTGCCAAAGGTCCTGGCAGCGTGAAACTAACAGGGAGCATCGGTCCCCTGCAGGATAATAAGATTTCATTATTCTAAAGATATCTATTAATATATATGAAACCACTTTTTTTTTTACTTTGGGGAATACATCACTTCATATTGTGCATTGTAAGTGCGAGGTAGTATTCCAGAGTGTTTTTCAGTCCTTCGTGGAATTGTTCTAATGCTGTCCTTTCATTTCTCTCTCAGCAGGTTTTCTGGAATTAGAAATGTTTATAGCCTAGATGATCCCCAAAGCCGCTTCTGCTGGTGCCAGAGGGGACACTAATCTGTGAGTATTCAGTAGAAACAGTCTCTGAGCTGTTACCTCACAAATGATAGCAGGTGGTGGGTTTTTCCCCCTCTGTTTCTCTGAGTAGTCACATTCCACTTAATTGTTCTAGTTATAAAACAAAAGACGAAAAAATGAGGAACACAGTTACCAAAATGGATGCATACAAAAGCAATTGTGTAAAGGTATAGGTGTGTCCTAAGAGATTGTTCAAACACCATTTTCCTCCCAAAGTCTGAGAAAATCGAAATGAAAAAATACCTTGATATGGCACTTGTGCCTAACCTAAGACAATCTAAGCTACAAACAGTAATGAGATGATACAGTCTAGCCACAGCCCAAGGGGGAGGCCTGTTGTGTTCACTGAGCTGTGTAAGGTCTGTGGTTAAGCCAGTGTCCAGAACAGAGCAAGGCTGACAGCAATGACTCTATGCTGTACTCTCTGGACTCACCCTTTCTGCTTGAGGCTATCTTTCCCCAGGGCCCAGAGCCACAGTACCCTCCTCCCCTTGTTTAGCTCGAACTGCTCAGTATCTCTGAAGCTGAAATATATCCATGGCGAGCTATCTATGCAAAAGTTAAAAAATGGTTGTACACAAAGCACTGTGAAGCTGCACGTGAGAGATGACATTTGACATTGACCCGGTAAAGTATCACTCAACAGAAAACGTCTTCGCAAACAGCTCTCAACTTGAGAAGTATTATTTGCATAAGCACTGCTGACACAGCTCACTGGTCACTTATTCCATTCCCAAACTGTGGGCAGCCACAAGTAAGCTGTGGTGAGAAATTCAAAGGCAAGCCTGGGAGGAGAATGAAGCCATTGTGTGAGTCCGCCCAGCAACCACTCAAGAACCAGAGTAGCCTCTGGAAACAAGCTGTATTCAAGGAATTTCTGCTGAAAATGGGAGAGCTGACTCCTTATAAACACACAAACTGCCAACTCTTCACAGCCAGAGTGAGCGTCCCACAGCGGCGCCACTGTTCCCAATCAGACCAGCACAGAGCAAAGATACTCTGTGACTGGCGTGAACTGAACACGGAGCAGGGAGTAAAAGGCGAATCTGGGCCACGTGTTTGCCTAGTAGTTGTTTCATTCTTGTTGTTTACCTGTTAACCCCTTTCAAATTAGAAAACGAGTCTGATGCCAATATTGAACTCCATTATTTATAGTTGGTTGCGGGGGTGTGTTTGCGTTAAGAACCTGGTAAATGCCACGTAAGTTATCGTATGCTGGCAGTTCATATCTCATTTCACTCTCAGGAGAGATGATGAGTGAAAAGGATTGCTTCAAGCACTAAAAGATGGTGGACTTTATCTTCAGGGTGAGGTCAGGTCTTGGGATAAATGCTGCTCAGAAGGAGTAGATACTATAAGCTACAACATTCTCTGATTGTGCTTCCTGGAGCACATGTGTATTAGAGGTCTTATAGCACGGGTAACATGTGATTCACATGATCATCATCAAGTGCCAATCCTTCAGGCGTCTTATCACCTTGGCCTCAAAGCCTCTAGGATAACTGCCTGGCTAACTCATGCCCCTTCATCCGATATTTTCTAGTGATTCTCCCTTCTTCATTATTCCTGAACATAACCTGTATTTACATCCTGGCCCACACAGGAAAGGAACTCAGAGCACAGGGCTCCCCACTCCACTGACGCCCTTCATGTCTTTTTACCCCTTTCCTCTGCCCTGTCATCAGTACACTATGAACCAAAGTGCTTTTCTGAGTTGATCTTGTAAGCAGGTTAGAAGTTCTGTAGCTTTAGGAAACCACGTCTTCCAGCTAACGGGACACCATCTTTGATCCTACAGCCACCCTCAGGACTCACAGCCGAAGTGGGGTGGAAAGACCTGAGGCTCTGTGTGACTGGCTAAACTTTTCCTAGCCCTGATCATCATACAATGGATGGCTCTGCAGTAAGGCCATGCCAGAGGCCCAGGCCAAGAAAACATTGACAACTGGGAATTGGGGGTGGAGAGAGCTTAGTAATTGGTGGTAGAGCAAGGCTCTCAAGGCAAGGAGGCCTGTTGGAATCCCACCACTCTCAAATCCATACTTTCCTCAGAGCAAACTCAGCAGCCATCTTGGAAACTCTCATTCTGTCCTGAGCATTCCTCTTCTCCATTTTTTTTTTCTAGCAGGAATATAGACAGTTTTCACCATCACCTGCTGGCCGTAAGCAGAGTTTAAAGTGGCTAAGGAAAGAACCCAGTTTTATTTCTTTTCTTCCCCTCCCAATCAATCTATCTTACAGGTGGGACCTTGGTCTAGTGAGAGCAAAATAACAAGCCTTTGTGCTGTCTCTTCTTATACTAGCAGTCCCCAGCTAGCATTCTGTGACTGCTGGGAACACTCGACCATTATTTTCTGGTTGGCTGGACAATAATCAAAAAAAAAAAAAAAAAAAGGAAGTGCCATTTTTCATACTTCCTATGGTATCAGTCTAGTGACTATGACCAAGGGTCTGTGGCTTTATAATGTTTCTAACTCTTCCTAGCTTACTTCTCCTATATATCTTACTTCCTAGTAGACAACTCATCCCACAGAGACCCTAAATATAGTTCAAAGTACTTCTGAGGTTTGCAGAAGTTCTTAACTTACCGTATGGATCTTTTGGGAACTGATACTACAGGCTTTTCTTTCTAAAGCTCCATGAACAAACCCCGAAAAGTCTCTGTGTCTGCTCCAGCTCTTCTCTGCACTGGGGAGACTTCCTCTAACACTTGGAAGGCTTCATTGGTTGCCTAGGAACCACAGAGCATGTGTTCTCTCTTTGCTTACACCATCAAGTTGAAGCCCTTTTTACTCAAGTCAAACTGTTTCCTCATAATCTAAGACAAAAATAGGCACTTGGTCAAAGGAGTGTGCGTGTGTGTGTGTGTGTGCGTGTGTGCGTGTGTGTGTGTGTGTGTGTGTGTGTGTGTGTGTGTGTGCGCGCGCCCGCGCGCGCGGCAGAAGGGTTCTCATGGGTATGTTCATGTGCATTAGAGACCAGAGGACAACTTTGAGTTACCTTAAGAATCATCCATCTTTAATTGGGTAGGGGAGTGGGAGAGTGGAGAGGTGGAAGGTTGTGGGTAAGAGGTGGGAGGATAGGGGTTTGGGGGGCTGTGCAGCACCCCTCACTGACCTGGAACTCAGCAAGTTGACTAAGACTGCCTGTCGCCCTGTCCCCAGTGCTGGGATTAACAGGGCACATTACTATGACTGTTTTTTATGTGGAGAAATATGTAAGGATCTGTGACTAAAGATTTGAGCAGAGAAGGAGCAAAAAAGAAGAGTGCAAATGTTGTTTGTTTAAGCCAACTCCTGGTATTTTTCTATTTCTACACCATTTAACTGTTTATTCATCTTGCTAGTAACTACCATTGAGAGGAGACCTTTTCCACATGGTTTTTGGGAAATCTCACATACAAAAGTGAAGAGATTTTATTTTAAATCATCTCAGTAATATTTCTTATACAGTCACTGATAATTTTAGCATGAATGCATTTAAACCATTTTATTTCTCATTTTTAGAGAATTGCTGAATGGCTTTTTCAGAATCTTCTGCTTTTAAAACAAAATATGAATTAAGGCCGTTTTGAGCCACAAGCTAGATTTTCCCCTCAGTGTCTTTAATCTTAAATAATATGAATTGTCTAGCCTCCTCAAGGGAAGGGAACACACGCATTAGTCTATAATCATGCAGTGTTTCAGTTCCACTCAAGTTTGCTCTGTGTAAAAACGACTCATCTTCTACGCTTCAGGGGAAATTGAATAATTAAACTCCTGCCAACCTATCCAATTAAACACTTAACCTCAGCCTAAGCTTGGAAGGCACATGAAAGTCTATTTTTCATATTCAAACTTACAAATGGATGTAACTATTTCCTGGTTAGAGTTTTAAAAATCCTAACAGCTAAGGTCACCCCCATTGATTCTTGGATGTCTCCTTCATCCCGGGTCTCTATCTTGTCCTGGAGATGCGCTCCACCTCCTTGCCCCCATCAGTTACAGATTTTCATTTGTTTTCAAGGCCATCTGGCTATCTCTCCTACCCTTCCCCACACCTGATCCTGAAACCCCCATGCCCCTCCCCACCCCTCCCTCTCAGTTCCTTCCCTCCATCTGCCTCTTATGACTATTTTACTCCTTTTTCTAAGTGAAATTCAAGCATCCTCCCCGTGCCTTCCTTTTCCTTTAGCTTCTGTGGGTCTGTGGTGTGTAGCATGGCTAATATATAAGTGAGCGCATAGTATGTGTGTCCTTTTGGAACTGGGTTACCTCACTCAGGATTATATTCCCAGGTTTATCCATTTGCCTGCAGAACTCATGATGACTTTGTTTTTAATAGCTGAATAGTATTCCATTGTGTAATTGAACCACGTTTTCTTTATTCATTCTTTAGTTGAGGGACATCTAGGTTGCTTTCAGTTCTGGCTATTACAAATAAAGCTGCCATTATCATAGTTGAGCATACTCTTTGTGGGATATGAGAGCATCTTTTGAGTATATGCCCAGGAGTGGTACAGCTAGGTCTTGAGGTAGAACTATTCCCAGTTTTCTGAAAAAAAAAATGCCAAATTCATTCCCAGAGTGGTTGTACAAGTTTGCACTCCCATCAGCAGTGAAGAAGTGTTCCCCTTATGCCACATCCTTGACAGCTATCTGCAATTGACCAGGATAAGGATACCTCCAGGATGAGACGGAGATCTGGGATAAGGGAGGCACCCAAGAATCAGTGGGAGTGACTTGAGCTGTAACTCACTACGCTGAGGATATGGAGCTTGAAGAGGCCACCTCCTGTAGCCAGGCAGGAACCACAGTGGTGCAGATAGAGACACCAACCCACCCACAAAAATTTCAACCCAAACTTTATCTTGTCTACAAGAAATGCAGGCAGAGGTGATGAAGTAGAAGCTGAGGGAATGGTCAAGCAATACCGAGCCCAACTTGAGACCCATCCCATGAGCAAGCACCAACCCCTAACACTATTAATGGTGCTCTGTTTGCAGACAGGACCAAGTTGTCTTTTGAAAGGCTCCACTCAACAGCTGACTCAGACACACCCAGACACCCACAGCCAAACAGTGGATGGAGCTTGGGGAATCTTATGGAAAAATAGGAGGAAGGATTGCTGGCCCTGAAGAGGAGAGGAACTCCACAGGAAGACTAACAGAGTCAATTAACCAGTCCCTTTGGGGAACTCAGAGTCTCAACCACCAACCGAAGAACATAGACAGGATGGACCTAGCCCTCTCTGCATATTTGTAGCAGAAGTGCAGCTTGGTCTTTATGTATGTCCTGAACAGTTAGAACGGGGGCTATCCCAAAAGCTGTTGCCTGTATGTAGAGTATGTTCTGGCTGGGCTGCCTTGTATGGCATCAGTGGGAGACTTGAAGTGTCAGGGTGAGGGGATACTCAGGGGGTCCTTACCTGCTCAAAGGAGAAGAGGAGGTGGGATAGGGGAAGAATTGTGGGAAGGGGTGGCGGGGGGGGGAGTGAGTAGGATGTAAAGCGAATAAATTTTTTAAAAATTAAATTGAATAAAAGAAAATCTTTGGCTCAGGTGGAATCTCAGCCCTGAGAGATGAAGCACACACAAACCCCTATCCCTAACCCAGAATCTATCTCCAGTTGACAACAGCTCACAAAGAAAAACTTAGTTTTCTCCAACAAAGTCCCACTGGTGCAAACCACTTTTAAGGGCAGGCTTCATGTCCAGCAGTAGATGACCAATGAGAACTTAACTCAATGGCATTTTGGAGGCTCCTTCATAGTGATTAGTCTGGGCATTAGTTTCTGTTCTTTCTTTCCTTTTTCCTTCCTTCACCCTCCCTCCCGCCCTCCCTCTCCCACCCTCCTCTCCTTTTGGTCTTTGATGATCTCCTAAAAGCTCTTAACTTTGAAAGGATCTTATCAGCCATTGTCTATTCATAGATGATTTTAGAGAGTCATGTATCCAGGGTTAAGAATACTTCACCAAAACCATTTACTCCTTGCATTCCAAGATGTTAAGTCTGGATAACCTCTCCTGGGGACAATGTCTTGAATTTTTTTAATCTGATCCCAAGATTGCCTGAAGGTCTGATATCTGTAGTTTGGATATTGTGTAAGTATATGTCCTGGAGCTCCAGGAATTGAAAGCTTACTTCTTCCTTACAGTGTCTTTTCCCCCATTGTTGTGATATAATAGCAATCCTGGAAAAACAACTTGATGGAGAGGGGGCTTGTCTTGAATTATAGCTACAAAAGAATACCATGGTAGTTTAAAGGAAAATAGAACCCATAGGCTCATATAGTTGAATTATTGCTCTCTAGTTGGTGGACCTGTTTGGGAATGGCTAGGAGGTATGGACTTATTGGAGGGGGTGTCTTACTAGAGGTAGGTTTTGAAATTTCAAAACCCCACACTGTGCTCAAAATGTGATCGTGTGTGTGTGTGTGTGTGTGTGTGTGTGTTAGTGCACACACATGTGTGCAAGCACCCACAGATGTGTCTATTTTCTCTCTCCCTTCTCTTCCTCTCCCTCTCCCTCTCTATCTCCATCTCCCTCTCCCTTTCTGCCTCATCCTTGTAGTTGAAATGTAAACTCTCAGCTACCACTCCAGTGTCATGAGCCCCAAATCAAATGCTCTCTTTTATAAGTTGCCTTGGTTATGGTGTCTTTTTACAGCAACAAAAAGTAAGAAAGAGGCAACAGAAAGGAAAAGCATGATGTTAGGAACAGGATGCTGGCAGGTCACATCTTGGTCACTATCAGGAAGCAGAGAGAGGAAACAGAAATAGGCCTGAGCTACAAAGCCCCAAAGCCCACAACATTCACCCACTTCCTTGAAAGACCATTCCACAAATCTCCCAGAGAGCATCACTAATTGGGAAACTAGTGTTCAAATACATTAGTCTATGGGAGGACATTTGCCATAGTGAGTGGTGTCATGAAACTTTTAAGATGGGAAGTATAGTGCAACACGATTATGCCATTGAAGATACCACCTTTCAAAAGGGATTAGGGAGTTCTTTTGGCCCCCAGCTGGTTCCCATAGGGTTGTTAATGAAAGAATTAGACTGGCTGCTCTGATGTTTCTGGCTCCCTGTCTCAGCATGTGACCTCTTGCTCTTCTATACATCCCCACATGATGCTCTCCACCATGATGTGGTGCAGTGTGGTCAGGGAGCAGGCCTTCAGCAGAGTCAGCACCATGCATGCTCTTGGCACTTTCAGTCTTCAGATATTCAGCCCAAGGTATCTTCTCAGTGCAATGCAAAGTGACCCAGTGTAAGTGGTGAGTGAGTTTTCTCGTATTCGATGCAACTTTGAGTCTTATTGATTAGTTTATGAAGACAGTCCTTAAGATCATTACATAAAATGCAAATAAAGTATGACCCAGCAGCGGATTAAACTATTTGCTTATTTGAACTGATTTTTATACATTATGAAACAATGAGAAAATTAATGATAAAGTATACCAGACAGGAAAGTGCTTTCCAAAGGTAAAAAAGTGGTTTATAATTTTAAATGGTAGCATATCCACAGACTCAAATTGTACCTAAGACAGGTCTTGACCCACTGATGTTTTGACACTACCCTGTGAGTTACTGCCCACAGTAAGGTTTCGTTTGACTTCACAATATATTATGCTGTAAAATTGCTGTCCAAAAGGTCCAACTTTGGCAATGCCGTAAACTTTAGTGAATAAGTATAGTTGATGATCTGCTCAGGAAACATTAATGAAATTTCGACTCCCTGCAAACACCGTTCTTGGTTCTCAAGGAGTTTCTGTTGTTTTGGAGGGAGAAAGACGAGCACACACCAGGGCATGCTACCTACTGCTTTTGCCAACAATCGTTGAGGACAGGGATTCAGTCATCATGGTCCCATGCACACCATAGGAGTCAAAGGAATCCAGGTTGGCGAAGGCTTTCTGATGAGCATGTCGCTCAACCGTATTGTTTGAGATGTGAGAGTAAGAGTGATTTATTGCGTAAACAATTAAAACTGAACTGGTACGTACATTGTTATATTTAGTTTTGTGTCTCATTGACGCAGAATTCTTAACCAAAGCAACTCAAGGAAGAGAGAGTTTATTCTTGACTCACAGTTCTAGGGAATGTAAACCATCATAAAAACACATGATGTTGGCTGACAAAGTAATGTTAAAAGTGAGGTTTCTGTGATCCAAGTCGGCTACATCTTCAGCAACCCTGTAGTTGCTGCCTTCTGATCCTGGGGAACATCCGTGAGGAGGTATTCTCAAGCCCTTGCTTGCTGTGTCTCCAAGGCCATCACTAAACTTGAAACAGTGCTCTGTCCCTTGCCTCAAGTGTTGATTCCCATGGATTGCCTCTTTCCTTCTGTCTTCTCCTAAGAAATCAGATCTCCGCTGCATTTAATTCTCTTAGGAGAGAACTTAAGACTTTGTGTTCCTCAGTTTTGGCTGGTTCATCACTTACCAGTCTCAAAGAAGGGAAACAGGGAGAGACAAACCCTGAGGATAAGCACTTCAGGTATTATTAACTTGGTGATAAACTGTGACTGAGGATCCAGGAGCTCAAGATGGCTGGCTATCAAAACATAGAAATATCAGCAGCCCAGATGATGCATTGCTGGTCATAGGGCTACAATGACTGCATTCAAGTTAACTGTATTTTATTGCGTAAATTTATTCTTTTAAGAAGTCGCAAGTTCCAATTGTGTGTTCAGGCTTCCTTTCCCTGCTTTTTTGCTTCTTCATAAAGCCAGCTCAATGCAATACAGAATCCTAAGGTTAGGAAGCCTGGCAGTACATCAGTGTCAACTTGTACATAGGAAGTCCACCCTATCGACATCAGGAACTTGTCTTGAGAATAAATATTTATAAGTTATAAATAATTAAACTTGATGGATGTCTTGTAGTCAAAATGAGCTACAAAGAAAATGAGTCACTGACGTGACTGTTTGCATACAGCACGCTGAAGTAATATATCGCAATATGTTCTGTAGTTCAGAATATTGCTTCTTCGAGAAGTAAGATATCCTGAAAGAGCAAAGTTCATTTTGCTGAACTATTTCCTTTCCATGTGTCAGTTGTAATCAGTGCCTCTTATGATTCTAGATACACTAGGCAATCTTTATCCAATATTTAGAAAGGGAAAATGTCCACGATCTCACTGCTAACATTTTGGCTTATTCTCATCTGGTCCCTTTGAATTATATATACACATGTAGAATTTTTCTGCTTTTCTTTCTTTCTATGTTTAAAAATCATGATGGAAAGGCTAGGAAAATATAATTGTATATTACTTGTATGTACTCATTGTATATATACCATATATATTGTATGTGATTTAGTAGTTCTATATAGAAGTAAACTTATTTTTTATAATTTTATTTTTCTTGGATATTTTATGTATTTACATCTCAAATATTATCCCTTTCCCCCCTCTTTCATACTCCCTCCCCCTGCTTCTCTGAGGATGCTCCCACTCCCAACCACTCACTCCAACCTCAACGCCCTGGCATTACCCTACACTGGGGAAATGAGCCTTCACAGGGCCAAGGGCTTTTCCTCCCTTTGATGCAGGACAATGGCATCCTCTGCTACATATGTGGCTGGAGCCATGGGTCCCTCCATTGGTTTGTGGTTTAGTCCCTGGGAATTCTAGTGGGGTCTGGTTGGCTAATATTGTTGTTCTTCCTATGGTGTTACAAACCCTTTCAGCTCCTTCAGTCTTTTCTTTAACTCCTCCATTGGGGTCCCCTTGTTCAGTCCAATGGTTAGCTACGACCATTTTCATCTGTATCAGTGAGGCTCTGGAAGAGCCTCTCAGTAGACACCCATATCTGGTTCCTATTAGCAAGCACTTCTTGGCATCAGCTATAGTGACGAGGTTTGGTGGCTGCATATGGGATGGATCCCCAGGTGGGGCAGTCTCTGGATGACCTTTTCTTCAGTCCCTGCTCTACTCTTTTCCCTGTATTTTCTCTCATGAGTATTTTGTTCTCCTTTCTAAGAAGGATTAAGGATTTAAATTTTGGTCCTCCTTCTTGGGCTTCATATGATCTGTGAATTTTTTCTTAGGTATTCCAAGCTTTTGGGCTAATATCCACTTATCAGTGAGTGTTGTTTTGTGTGTTGTTTTGTGACTGGGTTACCTCACTCAGGATGATGTTTTATAGTTTCATCCATTTGCCTAAGAATTTCATGTAATCATTGTTTTTAATACCTGAGTACTACTCCATCTTGTAGATGTACCACATTTTCTGTATCCATTGCTCTGTTGAGGGACATCTGAGCTCTTTCAAGCTTCTGGCCATTATCAATAAGACTGCTATGAACCTAGTGGAGCATGTGCCCATGTTATATGTTGGAGCATCTTTTGGGTGTCTGCCCACAAGTGGTATAGCTGGGTCCTCATGTAGCTCAATGTCCAATTTTCTGAGGAACCTCCAGACTGATTTCCAGAGCGGTTGTACCAGCTTGCAATCCCACTAACAATGGAGGAGTGTTCCTATTTTTCCGCATCCTCACCAGCATCTGCTGTCACCTGAGTTTTTTATCTTAGCCATTCTGATTGGTGTGAGGTGGAATCTCAGTGTTGTTTTGATTTTCATTTCCCTCATGACTAAGGATGTTGAACATTTCTTTAGGTGTTTCTTGGCCATTCCATATTTCTCAGTTGAGAGTTCTTTGTTTAGCTCTGTAGCCCATTTCTAAAATAAGATTATTTGATTCTCTAGAGTCTAACTTATTAAGTTATTTGTATATTTTAGATATTAGCCCTCTATTGGATACAGAATTGGTAAAGACCTTTTCCCAATCTGTTGGTTGCCGTTTTGTCCTTTTGACAGTGTCCATTCCCTTCCAGAAGCTTTTCTGGGGTGCCATTTGCCAATTCTTGATCTTAGAGCATAAGCCATTGGTGTTCTGTTCAGGAAATTTTCTGCCTTGCCCATGTGTTTGAGATTCTTGCCTACTTCCTCTTCTCTTAGTTTCAGTGTATCTGGTTTTATGTGGAGGTCCAAGATCCCCTTGGACCTGATCTTTGTACAGAGAGGTAAGAATGGGTCAATTTGCATTGTTCTACATGTTCTCCAGTTGAACCAGCACCATTTGTTGAAAATG
Organism: Rattus rattus; assembly: GCF_011064425.1. NCBI lineage: Eukaryota > Metazoa > Chordata > Mammalia > Rodentia > Muridae > Rattus > Rattus rattus. Next base: position 133,843,253 of record NC_046154.1, on the reverse strand, counting down.
CTGTATTTTTTCCATTGGATGGTTTTAACTCTTTTGTCAAAGATCAAGTGACCATAGGTGTGTGGGTTTATTTCTGGATCTTCAATTATATTCCATTGATCTACCTGCCTGTCTCTGTACCAACACCATGCTGTTTTTTGTTTTTTGTTTTTTAATACAATTCCTCTGTGATACTGCTTGAGGTCAGGGTTAGTGATTTCACCAAAAGTTCTTTTATTGCTAAAAATAGTTTTTGCTATCCTGAGGGTTTTGCTTTTCCAAATGAATATGAAAATTGATCTTTCTACTTCTATGAGTAATTGAGCTGAATTTTGATGGGGATTTCATTGAATCTGTAGACAGCTATTTTTATAATATAATCCTGCCAATTCATGAGCCTGGGAGATCTTTCCATCTTCTGAGATCTTCTTCAATTTCTTTCTTCAGAGATCTGAAGTTCTTGTCATACAGATCTTTCACTTGCTTGGTTAGAGTCACACCCGGGTATTTTGTATTATTTGTGGCTATTTTGAAGGCTGTCGTTTTCCTAATTTCTTTCTTAGCCTGTTTATCCTTTGAGTAGAGGAAGGCTACTGATTTGTTTGAGTTAATTTTATATCCAGTCAGGTTGCTAAAGTTGGTTATCAGCTGTAGGAGTTCTCTGGTGGAACCTTAAGTGTAAGAGTCACTTAAGTACACTATCACATCATCTGCAAATAGTGATATTTTGACTTCTTCCTTTCCAATGTGTATCCCTTTGACATCTTTTTGTTGTCTGATTACTTTGGTTAGTATTTCAATACAATAATATTAAATAAGTAGGGAGAGAGTGGGCAGCCTTGTCTAGTTCCTGATTTTAGTGGGATTGCTTCAAGTTTCTCTCCATTTACTTTGATGTTGGCTACTGGTTTTCTGTACATTGCTTTTACTATGTTTAGGTATGGGCTTGAATCCCTGATCTTTCCAACACTTTTATCATGAAGGAATGTTGCATTTTGTCAAATGCTTTCTCAGATTCTAATGAAATGATCATGTGGTTTTTTTTCCTTGAGTTTGTTTATATAGTGGATTGCATTGATGAATTTCTGTATATTGAACCATCCCTGCATCCCTGGAATGAAGCCTACTTGATCATGATGGATGATCATTTTGATGTGTTCTTGGATTCGATTTGCAAGAATTGTATTGCATTTTTTGGCATCAATATTCATTCGGGAAATTGGTCTGAGGTTCTCTTTCTTTGTAGGGGCTTTGTAACGTTTTTGGTATAAATGTAATTGTGACTTCAAAGAATGAATTGGGTAGTGTTCCTTCTGTTTCTATTTTGTGGAAGAGTTTGAAGAGTGTTGGTATGAGGCCTTCTATGAAGGTCTGATAGAATTCTGCACTAAACCCATTTGGTCCTAGACTTTTATTGTTGGGAGGCTTTTAATGACTGCTTCTATTTCTTTAGGAGTAATGGGGCTGTTTAGGTGGCTTATCTGTTCCTGATTTAACTTTGGTACCTGGTATCTGTCTAGAAAATTGTCCATTTCATCCAGTTTCGTTGAATATAGACTTTTGTAGTAGGATCTGATGATTTTTTTTTAATTTCCTCAGATTCTGTTATTATGTCTCCCTTTTCATTTCTGATTTGGTAATTTGGACACACTCTCTGTGTCCTCTCGTTAGTCTGGCTAAGGGTTTATCTATCTTGTTGATTTTCTCAAAGAACCAACTTTTGGTTCTGTTGATTCTTTCTATGGTCCTTTTTGTTTCTACTTGGTTGATTTTAGCTCTGAGTTTGATTATTTCCTGCCTTCTACTCCTCCTGGGTATATTTGCTTCTTTTTCTTCTAGAGCTTTTAGGTGTGCTGTCAAGCTGCTGACATATGCTTTCTCCTGTTTCTTTCTGCAGGCACTCAGAGCTATGAATTTTCCTCTTAGCACAGTTTTCATTGTGTCCCATAAGTTTGGATATGTTGTACCTTCATTTTCATTAAATTCTAAAAAGTCTTTAATTTCTTTCTTTATTTCGTCCTTGACCAAGTTGTCATTGTGTAGAGCGTTGTTCAACTTCCACATGTATGTGGAATTTCTGTTGTTTTTGAAAACCAGTCTTAGTGCATGGTGACCTTATAAAATGCATGGGATTATTTCCATCTCCTTGTATCTGTTGAAGCCTGTTTTATGACCAATGTTTTTATGGTCAATTTTTGAGAAGGTACCATGTGGTGCTGAGAAGAAGGTATATTCTTTTGTTTTAGAATGAAATGCTCTATAGATGTCTGTTAAATACATTTGGTTTGTAATTAATGTCAGTTTTACTGTGTCTCTGTTTAGTTTCTGTTTCCATGATCTGTCCATTGATGAGAGTTGTGTGTCGAAGTCTCCTACTATTAATGTGTGTGGTACAATGTATGCCCTGGGCTTTAGTAAAGTTTCTTTTATGAATGTAGATGCCCTTAAATTTGGAGCATAGATGTGCTGGAGTGTAAATCCCCGTGGATTTTTCCTTTGATGTATATAAAGTGTCCTTCTTGGGTTTTTTTTGTTTTTTTTTTTTTTTTTTTTTTTTTTTTTTTTTGATAACTTTTTTGAAAGCTCATTTTATTTCATATTAGAATGGCTACTCCAGCTTGTTTCTTAGGACTATTTGGGAATTTAACCCAGCTCTTTACTCTTAGGTAGAATCTGTGTTTGTCACTGAGGTGCATTTCCTGTATGCAGCAAAATGTTGGGTCCCTTTTACATATCCAGTCTGTTAGTCTATGTCTTTTTATTGGGGGAATTGAATCCATTCATGTTAAGAGATATTATGGAATAGTGATTGTGCCTTGTTATTTTTGTTGTTAGAAATGGAATTTTGTTTGTGTGTCTCTCTTCTTTTGGGTTTGTTACAAGATTACTTTCTTGCTTTTGCCAGGGTGTAGTTTCCCTCCTTGTATTGGAATTTTCCATCAATTATCCTTTGTAGGGCTGGATTCGTGAAAAGATATTGTATAAATTTGGTTTTGTCATGATATATCTTGATTTTTCCATCTATGTTAAATGAGAGTTTTGCTGGATATAGTAGCCTGGGCTAGCATCTATGTTCTCTTAGGATATGTATAACATCTATCCAGGATCTTCTAGCTTTCATAGTCTCTGTTGAGAAGTCTGGTGTAATTCTGACCTTTATATGTTACTTGACCTTTTTCCCTTACTGCTTTTAATAATCTTTCTTTGTTTTGTGTATTTGGTGTTTTGACTATTACATGATGGCAGGAGTTTCTTTTCTGGTCCAATCTATTTCGAGTTCCATAGGCTTCTTGCACCTTCATGGAAATCTCTTTCTCTAGGTTAGGAAAGTTTTCTTCTATAATTTTGTTGAAGATATTTACTGACCCTTTAAGTTAGGAGTCTTCGGACTCTTCTATACCTATTATTCTTAGGTTTGATCTTCTCATTGTGCTCTGAAATTCCTGGATATTTTGGGTTAGGGGCTTTGGCTTTTTGCATTATCCTTGACAGTTGTGTCAATGTTTTCTATGGAATCTTCTGCCCCTGAGATTCTCTCTTCTATCTCTTGTATTGTGTTGGTGATGCTTACATCTATGACTCTTGATCTCTTTCCTAGGCTTTCTATCTCTAGGGTTGTCTCTCTTTGTGATTTCTTTATTGTTTCTATTTCCATTTTTAGATCCTGGATGGTTTTGTTTAATTCCTTCACCTGTTTGGTTGTGCTTTCCTGTAATTCTTTAAGGAATTTTTGTGTTTCCTTTTTAATGGCTTCTACTTGTTTACTTGTGTTGTCCTGTATTGCTTTAAGGGAGTTATTTATGTCCTTCTTTTTATTCTTCCATTTTTATTAAATTGGGTATTTCTTATTTACATTTCAAATGTTATTCCCTTTCCCAGTTTCCAGGCCAACATCTCCCTAATGCTTCCCCTTCCCCTTCTATATGAGTGCTCCCCTCCTCATCCACACCCCATTACCGTCCCCCAACAATCCTGTACACTGGGGGTACAGCCTTGGCAGAAGAAAGGGCTTCTCCTTCCACTGGTGCCCCTACTAGGCTACTCATTGCTACCTATGAATTTGGAGCCCAGGGTCAGTCTTTGGGTAGTGGCTTAGTCCCGGAAGCTCTGGTTGCTTGGCATTGTTGTTCATATGGGGTCTCGAGCCCCTTCAAGCTCTTCCAGTCCTTTCTCTGATTCCTTCAACAGTGGTCCCATTCTCAGTTCAGTGGTTTGCTACTGGCATTCTTCTCTGTATTTGGCATATTCTGGCTGTGTCTCTCAGGAGAGATCTACATCTGGTTTCTGTCATTCTGCACTTCTTAGCTTCATCCATCTTATCTAGTTTGGTGGCTGTATGGACCACATGTGGGGCAGGCTCTGAATGGCCATTCCTTCAGTCTCTGTTCTAAACTTTGCCTCCTTATCCCATCCTATGGATGTTTTTGTTCCCCATTTAGAGAAGGAGTTCCTTCTTGAGGAATCCTTCTTGAGTTTCATGTGTTCTGTGCACCTTGGGTAATTCGAGTGGGCTAATATCCACTTATCAATGAGGGCATACCATGTGTGCTTTTCTGTGATTGGGTTACCTCACTCAGGTTGATATTTTCTAATTCATTCCATTTGCCAATGAATTTCATGAAATCATTGTTTTTGATAGCTGAGTAGTACTTCATTGTGTAAATGTATCACATTTTCTGTATCCATTCCTCTGTTGAAGGGCATCTGGGATCTTTCCAGCTTCTGGCTATTATAAATAAGGCTGCTATGAACATAGTGGAGCATGTGTCTTTGTTGTATGTTGGAGCATCTTTTGGGAATATACCCAAGAGCGGTATAACTGGGTCCTCAGGTAGTGCAATGTCCAATTTTCTGAGGAAACTCCACACTGATTTCCAGAATGGTTGTACCAGTCTGCAATCCCACCAACAAGGGAGGAATGTTCATCTTTCTCCACATCCTCACCAGCATCTGCTGTCGCCTGAGTTTTTTATCTTAGCCATTCAGACTGGTGTAAGGTGGGATCTCAGGGTTGTTTTGATTTGCATTTCCCTTATGACTAAAGATGTTGAACATTTCTTTAGGTTCTTCTCAGTCATTCGACATTCCTCAGCTGTGAATTCTTTGTTTAGCTCTGTACCCCATTTTTAATAGGGTTATTTGTCTCCTTGTAGTCTAACTTCATGAGTTCTTAGTATATTTTGGATATAAGCCCTCTATCAGTTGTAGGATTGGTAAAGTTCTTTTCCCAATCTGTTGGTTGCCGTTTTTTCCTAACGACAGTGTCCTTTGCCTTATAGAATCTTTGTAGCTTTATGAGATCCCATTTGTCGATTCTTGATCTTAGAGCATAAGCCATTAGAGTTTTGTTCAGGATATTTTCTCCAGTGCCCATGTGTTCAAGATTCTTCTCCACTTTTTCTTCTATTAGTTTGAGTGTATCTGGTTTTATGTGGAGGTCCTTGATCCATTTGGACTTAAGCTTTGTACAGGGCAGTAAGAATGGACCGATCTGCATTCTTATATCTACTGACCTCCAGTTGAACCAGCACCTTTTGCTGAAAATCCTATCTGTTTTTTCCATTGGATGGTTTTGCCTCCTTTGTCAAAAATCAAGTGCCCACAGGGGCATGGGTTCATTTCTAGGTCTTCAATTCTATTCGACTGGTCTGTCTGCCTGTCCCTCTACCAATACCATACAGTTTTTATCACTATTGTTCTGTAATACTGCTTGAGTTCAGAGATGGCAATTTTCTGGAAATCCTTTTATTGTTGAGGATACTTTTAGGTATCCTGGGATTTTTGTTATTCCAGATGAATTTGCAAATTGTTCTGTCTAACTCTCTGAAGAATTGGATTGGAATTTTGATGGGGATTGCATTGAATCTGTAGATTGCTTTTGGTAAAATGGACATTTTTACTGTATTAATCCTGCCAATCCATGAGAATAGGAGATCTTTCCATCTTCTGAGATCTTCCTCAATTTCTTTCTTCAAAGCCTTGAAGTTCTTATCATACAGATCTTTCCCTTTCTTGGTTAAAGTCATTCCATGGTATTTTATATTATTTGGGACTATTTTGAAGGCTGTCCTTTCCCTAATTTCTTTCTCAGCTGGTTTCTCTTTTGTGTAGAGGAAGGCTACTGATTTGTTTGAGTTAATTTTATACCCAGCCACTTTGCCGAAGTTGTTTATCAGGCTTAGGAGTTCTCTGGTGTAACTTTTGGGGTGTCTCATATATACCATCCTATCCTCTGCAATAGTGATATTTTGACTTCTTCCTTTCCAATCTGTATCCCTTTGACCTCCTTTTGTTTTCTGATTGCTCTAGCTAGGAATTTGAGAACTATATTGAATAAGTAGGGTGAGAGTGGGCAGCCTTGTCTGGTCCCTGATTTTAGTGGGATTGCTTCAAGTTTCTCTCCATTGAGTTTAATGTTAGCTACTGGTTTGTTGTATATGGCTTTTACAATGTTTAGGTATGGGCCTTGAGTTCCTGTTCTTTCCAGGACTTTTCTCATGAAGGGGTGTTGAATTTTTGTCAAATGCTTTCCCAGCATCTAATGAAATGAGCATGTGGTTTTTATCTTTGAGTTTACTTATATAGTGGATCACGTTGATGGTTTTCTGTATATTAAACCATCCCTGCATACCTGGAATGAAGCCCCCTTGATCATGATGGATGATCATTTTGATGTGTTCTTGGATTTGGTTTGCAAGAATTTTATTGAGTATTTTGGGTCTCTGTTCGGACAGTCAGTAGAGAGAAAGTGGGGTCCTCTCTGTGGCCTCGGGCTTAGGAAGGAGAGTGCTTCTGGCCAACCAGATCTCTGCTGTCAGGTTTTGTGTCTGATTGCTATGGGAACAGACCCTAGCTCGGGGCCCAGATGGAGACGGGAAGGTATAAGTTAACTTTATAAAAATCTGAAAATATAGAATGTACTCTCTGATGCTTAGTTGTTGTTTTTTCCTTGATCCGTGAATAACTCAGGAATAATCTTGGTTACCTCTGGACCCGGTTATCCATCATCCATTTCTGAACACTTACTGATGTGTAAATGGTCAAGCTCTAGCACTGTTCTACTTCGCTTTCTGTTGCTGTTATAAACACCATGAGCAAAAGCAACTAGGGGAGGAAGGGGTTTATTTGGTTTACAAGTTAGTCTTTCTCGAGGGAAGGCAAGGCAGGAACCTGGGGGCAGGAACTGAAGTTGAGACCATGAATGAAAATTGCTTACAGGCTTGCTTAGCTTGATGTTTTTTTAATAGACCATGGCCACGCACATCTAGAAGTGGCAACACCCTCCCTTCCTTATCTGTTATCTATAAAACCAAAAATGTCTTGTTCAAGCACACCTACAGGTCAATCTAATGAAGGAATTCTTCAAGATTCTTTCTTCCCAGATGTCTCTGGTTTGTGTCAAGTTGTCAATACTCACCAGTACTAGCACCTTCTGTTCAGGCACCATGTTCTGGTCTTTCTTCCTGCAGCTCTTCTTGATGTGGTGAATCTCCACCTCACTGACCTTTCCCTTTCATGAACTTCTCTTGTTCTCACACTAGCTATTGTTCCCCATTCGTCTCCTTTGACAGTGGACCAGTTGTACAGTCCACACCTATGACTCCATATAGTGTCATTTCCCATGACTTCTCATCTTGCCATCCAGAGCCTGCAGATCTGCCTGAGTCAACATGCAGACCTGGCCTTCATGTTACAGAACAGGTTCTGAGTAACCCGACAGGGTCCTCACAAATGTCAGTCTCCACTCAAGACTTATATACCATTCTGACTGCTGCCCTCCTTAACCTCTCTGGCTTCTGCCTCTTGCACTTAGCAGATGCTATTTCTTCCTATTTCACAATAGGACAGCATTGTTGATCTCCCTCATTTCCTTCTGTGTCATAGTAATGAGTTCACACTCTTCTGAAACCATGCTTACTTCTCTGTTGTCTTCCCCTAAAAGAGAAATGCCCTTGCCCTCTGCCCCTGCAGCCTCGCTACAGCCTTTACACTAACAAATACCATTTTCCCATGTTTCTTTGGCTCCCTTTCTCCTAGTCCTTCCTTCTGACCAGTGTTTCCAAAACTGGATGTGTTTTAATGTCCTCAAGAAAGCTCCTAAGAGAATATCAATCAACTCAGAGTTCAGTCACAGAGACAGGAGCACTGCTTTGGACTCAGAGCTGAAACACATGGGCTTCATCATCTGAATGCACTCTGTCCTTCAGTACTGAGGACCCTTTCCACTTCCTGCCTGTTCCACTTCTAACCAGTTTCCCCGGGAACAGCTGTCTCCACCCATTGTCTCCTTCACTGCTACCTTACCTATATGACAATTCTTACGAATTGCTATGACAATTGCTAGGCAAAACTTACTCTCGGTGCCTAGTTCATGCTCTGAATTGTGTTCCTAAAACTAAGAGCACTTCATCTCTGTGTGTACATGACCTCACTAGGGAATTAGATATTCGTGGCAAGGCTTTGCTAATGAAAGGTAGTCTGGCTTCTCCAACGATCTGGAGCAATCTGCTCCTTTCTGCTCTTTCTGTCCTTACAAATGCTTCTCTACCATGGGACGTTTCCCTTGTAATGCCATTGTCTTCCATAGCTTCTGTTACCATACCTAACCTAGTGACAACTAAGTGTATCTAGAGTTGCAACCCTGTGGTGCTAAATGCCTTTCAGAACATCTGTATTTAAAAAAATATGTAAAGTTCATTTGTGAAGTGAAGGAGCACACCTCATAAGTGCAAAGGCAAAGAAGGTTAAATGTGTCAACACATGGTAAGCTCTAATATTCTACTGAGCAAACACAGGTCCTTTGCAAAGGTTTGTTCTCAATGGGCTGCTTAACACAGTTCCTTGATGTTTGCTTTTGTAACTACAGAGTACTTTTTCTTTTTTCAGAGCCCATGCTGCAGGCTTTCCCTACCCAACATATCTTCTTCTATTAGCAGCTGTCAGCAATCAAGAAAATATTAGGTGGTATATAAGTGTGCTAAATAAAGAAAGGTCTCTAATACCAGTTTCCCCCATGACACCAAACTGCCATAGCCCCAGTAAAATCCATCACGGAACACAGACAATAGTTCAAAGCATGAAACCTCAAGACGCCTCCTCATGGATGAACATGGGGTAAGTGTGGGTACTGGGTCTGGATACCCAGGGCAAGGAAAAGACCAGGGGGTGAGCGTGCACAGTAGTCTTGCTATTTGGTGCTTAAAACAAGGCATCCAAAATGTGAAAACACGTTAGAATGATACAGACAGTGGAACTGGAAGCACTTATCTGCCATTACAGTAAAGTAAAAGAACTAGTTATGCCTGTTAAAAGCAAATATTGGCAGATGTATGCTATTTACAAATGACACACCTAAACATATGGAACAGATACAAAGGTCAAAATAAAAGGGTGGTAATAAAATGGCAGAAAATTACTAACCTACAGATCTACTTTTGGTGGTGCTAAGACAAAGTGATGATTTTCATAGCTGAATAGTAGTAGAATTTCAAGTCACTAACCATGGAATAAAACTTTGAAAATATGTGAAGGGAAAATAAACACAGTAGTATTGAGAAATGTGCCATCTTAATGGGAGGTTCGGGGAAAAAAAATGATTGAGTAAGTCACTTAGTTAGGGTTTGCATTGCTGTGATGAAACACCCCAAAAATTTGGGGAAACGAGAACTCATTTGGCTTACACTTCCACATTGTAGTCCATTACTGAAGGAAACTAGGACAGCAACCAAACAGAGTAGAACCTAGAGTCAGGAGCTGAGGCAGACACCGTGGAGGGGTGCTGCTTCCAAACTTGCCTCCCTTGGCTTGCTCAGCCTGCTTTCTTATAGAACCCAGGACCATCAGCCCAGGGATGGAACCACTCAGAATGGGCTGGGCCCTCCCCCACCAATGCCTTACAGCCAGATCTTCTCAACTGCGGTTTCCCCTTTCAGATAACTCTAGTGTGTGTGTCAAGTTGACATAACACTAGCTGGCACAGTAAATGGAGACCTGATGGCAAAAACAGTAAATTTAACTTCATGAGATTTAAATCATCTGACAGGTATAATATATGCACATTTCTTCAGTAAATATGAATCATTTAGAAAAGTAATAATGTGGCCACCAAGAAAATTCTAAAAATATTAGTATAAACATATTCTGTTGACTATGATCTTTGTTTACAGTGTAAACTAGGAGAAATTTGACCAAGAAACATAAGTAAAAGTTCTCACATATTTGAAACTTTAAGAAAAATTACATTGCTCAGTAAGCCATGAGTTAAAGAGGCAATCACATTGAATCTGAAAATATCTGGAACCAAGATGGTGGCAAGATGTGTTACTTGGAAGGCTGCAGAGTAGTGTATTAAGAGCCCAAGGCTAGCAGGACTACAGAGTAAGATCCCATCTCAAAAAGAGCTTAAATTATTCAAGAATTAAATTCATATACGTCTGTACATTAAGATCAGCCTACACTGACAGATCCTAATGTAGTCACACTCGTTTCCTCTCTTCATATCTTATACAAGCATTTGCCACAGTCAATACTTAACTCTCTTACGTAGTATCATTACACAGAGTAGATTAAAATAGTACTGCTAACGAATTTTTATGCTTTATTCAGAATACCTTACATTTTACTCTAATGTTTCTTTTCTGTTGCAGGATCCAATCTAGCACATTTTATTAGCATCATGTATTTCTGAGAGTTTCTCAGACTTCCTTCAGTCATATGAAATTGATAATATTGTTTGGGTTGATTTAACCATTCAGCTGGGATAGCATGGGTCAACGTCTTGCCCTCAGTTGAAGGTATCTGTCCCCCTCAGTTTTTTCATGGTGTACTCTGTCAAGGGAAGTCACTAGGTATAACTCACATTTGTAAAGGTGCAAATTATAATGCTGTGTTTTCACACTTGGAAGGAAACCACAGTCTTAAATACTTTTATTAGAGAAGCTCCCCTCAAAGTTAATAGGTCAAGTAGCTATTAAACGTTAAATATGGTTGGTGAGGCGACTCAGTGACTAAAAGCTTCTGCCACAAAGCCTGATGAGCCGAGTTCCAGCTGCAGAACCCACATCGTGGAAGGAAAGAACAACTCCTAGGGGCTTAGTGGTTAAGAGCACTGACTGCTCTTCCAGAGGTCCTGAGTTCAAATCCCAGCAACCACATGGTGGCTCACAACTATGCTACTCTGTGATGAGGATGGCACTTGGCCTCAGTAGTCTTCACTCCCCAAAACCACAAGTCCAATCTACTCAAGGGAAACTATCAGGCAAATTTTAATAATGGGGCATACTAAAAGCACGTAGCTAGTAGTCTTCAAGGTCCAGAGAGAAAACAGTGTCAGTGTTTTAAGAGACAATTGGACATAGGGAGTGTTCCAAACAAGTGTTAGGGAACCTCAGTGGCACAGTTAGGTAATGGAATTAGTCAGTCAAAAGTGGCTGCCATTGTTAGGATGCAGATGGTCCAGTGGATAAGTTGGTGAGAGCAATCATCCCTTGGTGTCCGTGGGTGACAGTCTGAAAGAGCCCTGTGGACACTAGCATCCATGGCTGTTCTCATCACTCTACAGAATGACAGTGTTTGCAAACACCCTGTGCTCAGTCTTCCCCAAGGCTTTAAGTCATCTCAACTTTAATAGCTAATATGATGTAAGTGTTATAATTAGTGTTTGTCCCATATGGCAAGGGAAATGGATGAACGCGTTCAGTATAGATGTGAGTTTTTTTTTTTTTTTAAAAGCCCAGGAGCAAGCCAGAGACAACCACCTTTTTGGCTGCCTCGTGTTCTGCAAGGGGAGCAAGCCTGGGAAGCCCCCTGGCTGGTGCCACACGGCATAGCACTTCTGAGACCGTTCCTGAGATAGTTCCGGACACTTAGAGGCCCCAACTACCACTAAGATGAGCAAGCCAGGGGAGGACAGATGGAAGAAAAAGAGAGGCAGGAGGATGTGTGCACAATAAAGAGAGGCAGAGCTGGAGGCTTGAGGGTCGTGAGGAACAGCCCGATGTGAGTAGCCAGTGATGCCACCTAAGGCCCTGGTGAGGTTCTGGTCCATCCTGCCACAAGGGCCATTCTCATGGCCCTGCAGAAGTTGGTGTCTGTTACCTAATCTAGTGTTGCCCGAGGCCATGATGGCACAGCTGGCTCCACCCCTCTCCTGGACACTGTGGGAGAGCTAACCCCAAAGGCCTGAGAGTAGGAGAGCTGTCCTTGCTCTTTGCCAGCTGCAATGCTCAGGAAATTGAGCCCCATACCTTGCCCAGGAAGCACAGCCGAGCTGACCCTGGTTGTAGGAATTGCAGGTGAGCAGGCCCCCAGGGTATGAACATAAGGGAGCAGATCCCACCAGTCATGTGCCATGAGGGAGCATGAGCAAGGGAGAGATGGCTTCCTACCCCCTCACCTCTCCCTTCCTGCAGCAAGGCAGGAGAACTGGCCCCAGGGTCATGAGAGCTGGCTCTGCCCCTCACCAGTTGCTGCACTCAGGAGAGTTGTCCCGGCCCCCCAACTGGGCAGCACAGTGGAGCTGACCCTGGTGACAGGAGCATAGGTGGACAGGCCCAGAGGGCATAAGCATGGGAGAGCTGGCCATCTAACTTGTCTGCCATGTGGTGGCATGGACACCTCTTCCACTTTGCTCCTCACTGTCTGCGGTAAGCAGGAGAGCTGGTCCTGGGGTCATGAGAGCTGGATGACAGGCCGTGTACCTCCCCTGGGCAGCATAGTAGAACTGACCCTGGTTAGAGGGGACCAGGTGAGCCAGCCCTTGAGCTGCGAGAGTAGGAGAACTGGCTTTGCCCCTTACTGGCTAAGACATTGGATGAGCCAGCTAGGGCCCTGCTGGAGAGCTCACCCTGGTGGTGTGGGTGTGGGAGAACTGTCAGGATGACTGGCTCAGCTGCTGGAGCATGTGAAGGGGCTCGTTGTACAGATAGACAGTTACAGGAGCTCCATGACAGGAGGCAGCAACAGGATATCTGAGAGGAGTCCTAGTGAGGATCCAGTGTTGATAGTGTGGCAGCAGCCAGAGGCCTTATCACACCCAGGGCTCATCACGATGGGCATTTAAAGCAAAGAAATGTGGACAAAAGGGTGTACTGCTGGACACACCATAGCTTCCACAACAAGATTTTTTTCCTTTTATGGGAGAGGTTGCAAGGGCAGAAGACAGGCACAAAGGGAGGGGAGGGATGCTATAATGTAAACTCCGTAAGAAACAGTGCTGGCCCAGTCCCTACAGAAATGCATCTGAGCTTACTTAATGAAGCAGCCGGGGGCAGTCCATTTTCAACGTATCAGATCTAAGGTGGTGGACGTGTGGTCACCAAGAATAATTTAAACTATTTAAAACCTTTAGTGTGTATCAGGAAGTCGTAAGAATTACCTCTTCTCCTTTCTCAGCCCCAAGGCTTCCCATGCTCAGTCCCAGGGTAGGCTTCCTTCTTACCAAGCAGCCTCTCGCAGCCTACATCCAGCCCGTCCTCCTCTACTGCTTTCAAGGGTTTTCTAAGTACATCCTTTTTAGCTGCCCCTGTTGTGCAATCTTCTCATATCTTAAAATTTGGACCATCGGAGGTCATTGACATAAATCCAAACTTGGGCTCCAAACTGAATTAAAGACTGCTTCTTTTCCAAGCCAAATACGAGTGAGCACGGTCCAGGAAATCAGGTATGAGGTGCTCTGTGCTCTGTGAATTTCTAGAGTCCAAGGACAAAAGATTGTCAGAAATCGAGACAATTGCCAAAACAGCAGTGAGGGCATCAGATAGGCAGGATACAACAAACTGTGGTGGGGTGGCCGGAGCGTGGTTTCTCTGCTGAGAGTCTCAGATGTTATCTGATGACATTAGGTTTTCATTTGATGGAAGCTAGTGGTCTGCTTAGTTAAAACACATCAAGACTTTTACCTGATAGTCAAGGGGAAGCTGTTGCAAATGTGTGGCTAGCAAAGAGACCAGATACTCTGTGGGTTGGAGTGCTGCCCACAAGTTGTCCTCTGACCTACGTGCATGCACACACAAGTAATAAATATGTAAAAATAATAGAACAAAAGGTAAAAGACGGTCTAGATGGGCTGCTTGGTTTTTTGTTTGTTTTTTGTTTGTTTGTTTTTTGTTTTTTTGTCATCTTAACACAAATTCAAGTCACTTCAATAAGAAAACGTCTCCAACACCTTGGCCTCAAGACAGGTCTATGGGGCATTTTCTGGATTAATGACTAATATTATGAGGACACAGCCCACTGTGGGTGGTGCCATCCCTAGGCAGGTGGTCCTGAGTTTCATAAGGAAGCAGGCCAAGCAAGCCATGAGGAGCAATTCAAGTAAGCAGTGCTTCTCCATGCCCTCTGCCTTCAGTTCCTGCCTCCAGTTTCCCACTCTGCTTGAATCTTTGCCTTGCCTTCTCTCAATGGCAAACTGTACAGTGGATGCAAAATGTCAGATAACTTCCTTTCCACGTTGCTTTTAGTGTTCATCAAAGCAGTGCAAAGCTGGGTTTGTCACCAGATAATTTCAACTCTTGATCTTTCTGCAACATCTTCGACACAGGTGCTGGTCTTCCAGGGAGCATCTGTTTACCAGGCCAACTTCCAAAACAAACTTACTAACCATCTAGCAGGTTTAGAGCTAAGGTTTGGTTTTGCTCATGCTATCAAATCCAATGCGAACAGAGGTTCATCTCGGCTCCATATACTTGCTAGACAAGCCATCCACCCTGATGTCAGGACTCACTCATTCCTAACCCACTGTCACCGCTGTGAAGTTGACGAATGCTTAGTCTAGGTCCCAGTAGACAGAAAGAGGCAGTGTCAACGATGTGGTCCAAATTCTCTCTCATAGATGGCAATCATTTAATTTGTAAGAACATAGCCAACATGGCTATATTTAAAACCTGGTGGGGTCTGAGTGTAGAGGCCTTGTCTTTATCCAGGAAAAGGGATGAAAATATGTAGCTCTGCTGGGTCCCAAGAACTTTTCCTGTACTAGTCACCGTCGAGACACAGCTTCAATTCGAGTAAAAGGGTTCATGTTTGGGACGTCTCTAGTGTGGCTGTGAACAGGCCAGTGTTACCTATGCTTCTCCAGCTGTGTGCGGATAATTTTTATGTCTGCATATCTGCTCAATTCAATTCACTCTCCCTAGTCACCTGCTGCATTCTGGGCACAAAGCTAAGCACTAGTTCTTCAGTTTGTTTCTTCAGCAGACACAAATACTTCTAGGTAAAGGAAGTTCACGGGTGCTTACCCAGGTGTGCACACGTCTGTGTACGTGCATGTAAAGGCCTAAAAACAACCTCAGGTGTCATCCTTCTGGAGTCTTGACTTTTGAAACAGTTCCTAACTAGTCAGAAGCTTACCAGGCAGTCTTGTCTGGCCCCAGGGATCTGCTTGTCTCTGGCCCCACCGCCAACACTAGGTGTGCAAGCACACACTTCTATACCTGGTCCTTTAACCTGGGCTCTGGGGATTTAACTCAGGTCCCAGTGCCTGTGCTGTAAGCAGTTTATTGATTGAACCATCTATCTAGCCCTTAATCAGAGTTCTTGGGAGGAAGGAAAGTACACTTGATTTAAAGAACACATTTTCTCCTCAACATATGCTCCTGTTTACATTTTCTATTAACAATTAAAGTTAGCTCTTTCTTTTTCCTGCTTATAAATCTTTTGTTTTCTCCAAAGCCTCCCTTAAATTATGTGGTTGCAGGGACAGCCACCGTTCATCGTATGAGGTCATCGCTTTTGCTGTGGGATTTCTCCACTGAGATTTGGCACAGTTGGTCTGGGACAAGGCTTGCATTCTTTCCTGGGGCAGAGCTTTGAGGATGTGTGCTGTTAGGAGTGAGCAGTATGTCTCCTGTCATGTGGTCAAGCCTACTTCCAGCTGCTGGACACAGAGAAACAGAAATAGGAGGTAGTGACTCCCAGGAAGATTATGAGTCTTTAAGTCTTATCTTTCCCAGTTTAGAGATAGGAATGAACACGACCTTATCTTCATTTAAACTCTACGAACTGGCTCTCTACATTTCTAACTGAGAGTCTCAAATGATTCAGGAACAGACATCATGCTTTTAAGGAAGAATTTGTTTAGGAGTGTAATTGTTTCTGGCTCTTGAATTAAAGGAAAATGAAACAGAGTGCTGTTTCAAATGGAAAGGACTGTGAATAGTTTAAACCATGCTACCCAGGCTGAATGCATAGCAACAGGTCTGAAAATCTTCCCTAAATCTGAAAACTCAACTTGAGCTATTCAAGAGGCAGAGAAATGGAAATTAGTCACTAGGATTTTAAAAGTAGGGTTTAATTTTACTCAAAGTGTGGAGGCCTGCTATTCTTGCCTTGGTACTGGATTCTATTTTTATAGTGTCAAAACATGATTCAGTCCCACACACTGGTCTTCTAAAATGTTACTATTATGTAGACGGCTGGGGCAAACAGATGTAAGAAGATTTCAATTCGCAGTTCCTCAGCTGGACCATCCATGTGTTAAATTTAATAAAAAAAACTGGAGCTCAATTTTGAGGTATTTATATACATATGTGTTTATTTAATTTTCTTACAGGTATGTGCTGTTATATGTTGACTGTATCCACTCCACCCCATTCCCCCTCCTTCACCTACCTCTCTCCTCCCACCTCCCATTAGTTCCACTTTCTCCTTGACACTTCAACTTTTACTTGCTTTTTTTCCTCCATCTTTATTAACTTGAGTATTTCTTCTTTACATTTCAATTGTTATTCCTTTTCCCGGTTTCCGGGCCAGCATCCCTCTAACCCTTCCACCTCCCCTTCTGTATGGGTGTTCCCCTCCCCACCCTCCCCCCATTGCCGCCCTCCCCCCAACAGTCTAGTTCACTGGGGGTTCAGTCTTGGCAGGACCAAGGGCTTCCCCTTCCACTGGTGCTCTTACTAGGATATTCATTGCTACCTATGAGGTCAGAGTCCAGGGTCAGTCCATGTATAGTCTTTGGGTAGTGACTTAGTCCCTGGAAGCTCTGGTTGTTTGGCATTGTTGTTCATATGGGGTCGTGAGCCCCTTTAGCTCTTCCAGTCCTTTCTCTGATTCCTTCAACGGGGGTCCCGTTCTCAGTTCAGTGGTTTGCTGCTGGCATTCGCCTATGTACTTGCTGTATTCTGGCTGTGTCTCTCAGGAGCGATCTACATCCGGCTCCTGTCGGTCTGCACTTCTTTGCTTCATCCATCTTATCTAGTTTGGTGTCTGTATATGTATGGGCCACATGTGGAGCAGCTGAGCCACTTCTCTTATCCTATCACTTTAGCCAAGACTTCTTGTATTGTAGGAATAAGAGTAGGATAAGAGGTGTACACCCTTGTTTTTGATTGTGGTGGAAATGCTTAGCATTTCTCCTGTTTATTATAAAGTTGATATACGTTATTTTATAAAGGGTTTATTAACTTAAATGTCCCCCTCTGTGTATTTGTGTGTGTGTGTGTGTGTGTGTGTGTGTGTGATGTAGAAGCATGTGCCTGTGTGTTCATGTGTGGAGTCCAGAAGAGGGTATCAGATGCCTTTCTATATCACTCTCTGCCTTATTTTCTACAGAAAATATCTCTCACTAAAACTGGGGTTTACCACTTTTCCCTCAGAGCTAGAGACCAGCAAGCCCCAGTGATCCACTGTCCCTTGCTTTTCCGATGCTGTGGTCACAGGTACACTTACAGTCAGAGCTGACTGTCTACAATGCTGCTAGGACTCGTCAAGCATTCTTACCCACCAAGTCATCTTCCCAGCTTTAAATATGTTTTTTTTCCAGATTTCTCTTTTTAAAAGGAGAGAACAAATACATGCCATCACCAACTACCACAATTTATGCAGACAAGTTTCCTACTTTGGGGAAACGCAGAGGTCAGAATATCTGGTGTGCAATAGGTAAGACTTGCTCTAGGAAAAAACACCTCATGATCACGGTGTCTTCCCCACTAGGTTAGTATTTCTTTTCCAGTTTTCTTCTAAGATTTCATATGATGTTAGATTCTGTCAAAATCATTTTCTGCATCTATTGAGGTGATTGTATGATTTCTCTGGGATATGTGTTTTAGAGATGACTATTGGAAAGATACATATCAGATTCTGAAGTGAAGTGGCTACTGTTGTGGCTCTTAAAAAAGAAAAAGTAATTTGTTTATTTTTCATCTGTTCTCACCTTCTTTGTTCACATCCAAATTTATACATTTTCCTTGGCTATCAGTTGTAGAATGTTCAACGATTGTAAAAGCACCTTTCAATGTTTCATGTCTCAAATATTTTCACTTCTTCCCTTGAACACTGACTTCTGAAATATAGCTTGACTATGTTCTGCTATACCGAATGTATTATAGTGTGTGTGTGTGTGTATATGCATGTGTGTTTGTGTTTGTGTGTGTGTTTGTGTGTGTGAGTGGGTATGTGCATGTGTGTTTGTGTGTGTGAATGTGTGTTTGTGTGTGTGTGTTTGTGTGTGTGCATGTGTGTGTGTGTGTGCATGTGTGTGTCCATATGTGTGCGTGTGTTTGCTAACATCTATTTATTTTGACTGCTATTATTCTGGATCTGTATGGATTGGTAAAACAATTTCTTCCCTTATAAAACTCTGGTTAAAAAAAAAGTTCAGACAAAATATTCCTCATTCCTTTTCCATACCATGTTTTATGTAGTATTGAATGAACATGGAGCAAAGCCCTTTGTTACTGACAGACTGAAAGCACAGGGAGAAGTGGAGAAATCACACTGGACTCATTCTTGGCTTAAAGTACTCCAAGGACCAGATCCATTAATGTGACATTGCTACCTCAAAGTGTTTTAATTTGCATTTCCATGATGATTATGGATGTTGAATAGTTACTGGCCATTTGCGTTCCTTCTTTAGAAACCATTCTGTTCCTTGGCCTATTTAGTAACTGGCAGTTTTATATCCTTGGTATTTGATTTCTGCATGGTTCTTTTCCTTTTTTTGCAAATACTGCATATTAGCCCCTAGTCTGACATAGAACGGTAAAGATGGTCTCCCACTGTGTAGGCTGTCTGTGTGCTCTGCTGATGGTCGTCTTTGCTGTCCAGATAACAGTGGTTTTATGCAGTCCATCTATTGATACACAGAAAACAGTTCCTGTGTTATGTAGTACCCGGAGACAGTTTTCCTCTATCAATGTCTCTGAGGGAGCTCCCTCTGCTCTCATTGAAAGTGTAAATGTCCCAGGCTTTAAATTAAGATCTTTGATCTGGTTGAGTTATTTTTGTACAAGGTAAAAGATATGAGTCTAATTGTTGCAGTAACCTCAAATAAGCCGTGCAAAGAAAACACAACTCGGTTAATATGAATACAAGCTCCCGCCTGGATCGGGCAGATCTACCACTGCACTACTCTACTCCCCAGCTGGGAGCTCCCTTATAACTTGCTGTTTCTCCACGCCACGTGCTTCAGCTCCATCTTCCTTCCTCCTCTCTCAACTTCCCTTCTCTCCCCCTCTTCTGCCCCCCCTTCCCTTCCTCTGCCCAATCACCGGTTCTCACATTTATTTTACAAATTAAAATGCAGAGAAGGTTCTGATGAAGTCACTTGAGTCCAAAGTATAAGACTAGGCAGCCATCCTTGGGGCAGTGGAATTAGCACCAAAATACAGACAACTCCAGGGCAAGCCACAACATCTAATACCATTTTTTTTTAATTGGTGGAGACCCAGCTTTGTCAGAATCATTTGTTGAATAGGCTAGCTTTTCCCTCCTTCGTTAGTCAAATATTAGGAGGCCATGATTCTGTCCATTGGTTTCCAGATCCTCTGTTTTGTTCTGCTGGTTGACCTGAGCATGTCAATGTTAGTACCAGGCAGCCTTTATCACCATATCTCTGCTATATCATTTAAGGTCAGGTATTAACACAACCACCTGCGTCTTTGGAACTTGGTCATCTGTCATGTTTCCATATGAATGCTTGGATTGTTTTCCCTAGATCTGTAAGATACAACATTGGAATTCTGACAAGGATTGCATTAAAATGTAGCTTAATGTTGCTAGTACAGATTTTCACAATATTAATTCTGCCAATTAAGGGGCACGGAAGGTCTTTTTGTCCTTGAACAACCTCTTTAATTGCCCCCTTTTCAAGATCTTGACGTTTTTGGAGGTATTTTAAATCTGAATAAGGTATTTTTCAGATTTCTTTATCTGAAAGTACACTGTTGGTAGATATAAAGGCTATAATCCTTTAAGTTTTATTTGTGTGCGTGAAGATAGTGTCAGAATCTCTGGGGCTGGAGTTATAGGCAGTTGTGAGCTGCCTGCATGGGTGCTGGAAAGAAAACTGCAGTCTAGACATGGAATGTTCTTAACCCCCAAGCTATTACCCAGGTCTTATTCTGAAGTTAATTTTTGAATATAACAACTTTATTAAGTTTTCTGATAGACACTTTAGAGTGTGTTGAGTAATGAATCATATATTCAAAAGGATTAGTTTGACTTGTTTCATTGCTATATTCATCCCTTTTATGTTTTTCTGTTGTTTAAATGCTCAGAGACTTCAAGCACTATATTGAATAAAAGAAGTGGGAGTGGCTATTCTTGTCTCATTCATGACTTGGGAGAATAAAATGCTCTTAGTTTGCCTCCACTTACTGTCATGGTATACAGCTTTTGTCATTTTGAAGCATGCTCCATCTATTCATAAGATCTCCTGGACGTTTATCATACAGGCATGCTACCTTTTGTCAAATACCATTTCAGTACCACTTGAGATCATTGTGTGTTTCTGCCATTATGTTTGTTTATGTGGTGCATTTGCTGTTTTACGTCTGCTGAACCAACTTTGTCTCTCTTGCAAGAAATGTACTTGGTCATAATATATAATCTTCTTATTGCATTCCTGACCTGGATTTGCAGGTATTGTTATTGATAACTTTTATATTTATGTTAATTAAAGAAATTGGTTGTAGTTTTTATTCTGCTGTCACTGTTTTAGCTTTACCTAGCCATGGCTACCAGAATAGTAGTGCCTTTGAAGACCGAGTTTTATGATCTTGTTTTACATTTTGTGGAAATAGTTAAAAAAGAATTAGAATAAGAACTTCCCTTAAAATGAGTTCATCCAGTCCTTGACTTTTCTTTGAGAGGAAATTTGATTGAAGCTTCAATCCTATTGCTTTTAATGGGCCTGTTAAAGTTATTTTTAACATCCAGATTTGATTTTGCTAAGTAACATATATTTTGAAATCTATCAGTATCATTTAGGTTTTCCTGCATTGTGTGTGTGTGTGTGTGTGTGTGTGTGTGTCTGTGTGTAAGTTTCCAAAGTAGTCTTTAATGGCATTCTGTGTATCATTGTATTTATAAAAAGGACATAAGGGCAAAATGGTCCTGACATAATAATAGTGAAGGGTTTCTGTATCCCATTCTCATCATTAGATATGCATTTCAAAGTAAAGGGAACAAGAAACGTAAGAACTAGAATACACTATGGATTAGTGGACTTAACAGATATGGACTTCACGGAA
Source organism: Rattus rattus (assembly GCF_011064425.1). Lineage (NCBI taxonomy): Eukaryota > Metazoa > Chordata > Mammalia > Rodentia > Muridae > Rattus > Rattus rattus. The sequence continues at coordinate 133,821,804 of NC_046154.1, read as the reverse complement.
TATTTTGCCCTCCAAATAGGGAGCATACATTTTCTCCCAGTGGCACATGGAACCTTCTTCAAAACTGATCACAGCACAGAACACAAATCAAGTTGTCAACAAATACCCAATACTGAATTAATCGCTTGTGTCCTATCTGATCACAATGGAATAAAAGTAGATATCAACAAGAGAGGCTAAGGAAACTCTGAGCATAACTGGAGATGAATTAGTTCACTTTTGAATGGACAATCTAAGAAACCAGAGAGAAATTTTAAAAATTCCTAGAGAAAAATGAGAATGAGAACCTGACCTAGCAGCACCTTTGGGACCCAGCCAGGGTAGTACTAAAGGAAAGATTATAGCATTACCACTTCTCAATTAAAAAAGATTGGAGAGATATAAAATAAACAATCTCATAAAGGCACACATCCAGATTCTCCTTAAAAAAGGAAGCAGCCATTTCCAAACCCAGTAAGAACAAAAACTAGCAAAGAAATTAATAAGAGGCTAAGAAACAATACACAAAATCAACTAAACAGAGTTATAAAATTACAAACCTTCAGCCAAGCTTACAAAAAGAAAGAGGGAGAAGTTAGAAATAAGTAAAATTAGCAAGTAAAAGGGTTTCTGTACACAAGACAGACTCTTGTCATTCTTCTAATAAGAATGAGCAGCTGACTTTTAGAAACTTTCAGACAATCTTGGTGTAAAAACTTCAACCATATTTAACCTTATCCTGAATGTATTGTTAAGTTTGAATGATAGACACAATATTGAGTTTAATACCAATGATATCATTTATAAGGTTGATTAGGAGAATCTCAAAATTATATTTTAAGAATTTAATTTCATTAGTGTGGTGGTTTGAATAAGAATTACCTCTCTGAGCTCATATGTTTGAATACTTGGTCTGTAGTTTGTGGATCTATTTGGGAAGGATTAGGAGGTGTGGCCTAGTTGGAGGGGGTGTGTCACCTAGGGGTGGGCTTTGAGGTTTCAGAACCCTCCAACATTAGAGATGTCTACCCCCTGCACACCTAACATTTATGATCACAATGTATGGACTTAGCTACTGTTTAGAATCAAGCCTGCATACCTGCTGCTATGATCCCCACCATGATGGTCTCTCTAAAGACATGAGCCACAAGCTAAATGCTTTCTTTTATAAGTTTTTTTGGTCATGGTATTTTTTTTCATTGTAATAGAAAGGTAAATAAGACACTTAGCATGAGTTATAATAAAAGGTAGGTGCCATGATGCACATCTGTAATCAAATAGGCTGAAGCTGGAAAATTCTTAAGAGTTCAAGGCCATCTTGAACTCAGAGCAAATCAGAAACAACCCTGGACACCCTTCCAAATCTTCATCTCAAAAACAAATAAAACACATACACACAGCAAAAACAAACTCTCCAAGTAAAAAACCAAACAACATCATTCTTACTAGATTTTCAAAGACCACTCTAAAACACTCAGGTGAAAGTGGGGGTTCAAATCCACGTCTGGCTCCGTTACAGTTCTTAAAAGCTCGTGTGGCTTTTGGGACTTTGAGAGGGCTTTCCTGGCTCCTGGTGACCTTAACTTGGAGTACTAAAGGTCTGAACAAGTAAATTACCCAAGCCAATGGCATCTGAGTTCTTTGTATCACCCCCAAGAATAGTAGTAGGATTTGAACCAGGAAGAGCAGATATGAAAATTTGATTATTAAGGAAAAGAAAGAACGTCCAAGTGTGAGAGGGGCTCCAAGGGATGAATACTACCAGATTGTTCAGCCTGATTGGATCTTGTGGAACTCATGGTGGGAATTAGATAGATACTAAAGTACTTTTGATTGAAATTGGTCATCTTTTAGTATTTTTGTGCCTGAGACAGTAAGAAGTCACACTTGCAAACTTCCTCAGCCCAACCAGGTAGTTACTTCTCTACTCTCAAGAGGGACTCATACGTGCAGTGACTAGCTCACATCCACTGTGGATTCCTCCTGTACTGCTTAAGTGAAGATCGCTTCTGCCTTGCAAATGCTTCATGGGGAATACTCACACCAGTTCAGAAGCCACTTTCTATCTCAGTAACTAGGTGACTTCTGAGAGCACAATTGACCCCACTAAAGTTAAGGGTCATCTGCAAGTAATGAACATTCCTGAAGTTATGTGCTTGTACACATAAACCCTCTAGGTATCCTGCTGACCAGCCACTTCTTAGAGACAGACATGTCCCTTGCGTCCCCTCCCCTCCCCTCTCTCACTCTCTCCTTCTCTTCCTTTCCCTTTCTTCTCTTCTTCCCTCCCCTATTTTCTTCTCTTTCTTCCTTTCCTAATGTGATTTATACAGCGTTTTTAAGGGAACATGAAAGTTCGCAATTTTTATTTGATCTTGGAGAGTGAAATAAAGAAGAGAGAAAGGGTTAGCTGGGAGCAGGGTAAATTTTTCCCTTTGGGGATTGAGAAGAATGGTAGGAAGCAGGTCAGGAGACATGGCTAGTATAGTCCTTGTCTGGACACATAATGCAGAAGTTAGTGTTCGCATGCCAGTTTGTATTGGGTGGCAGAGGGGAGATAAAGACTCTGTTGATCTCTTTCTGGTCACACATGATCAAACAGATCACACAAACAAGGCAAGCCAGAGCTATACATCCCAGGAGATAGTTTAGAACAAAACTCCTTGTGTTATCTAGATAGATAGTGAAGCAAAGGTTTGTAGAAAGTGTTACTATCGGAAGTTCAAATATGTATATTTATTAGAGTTGAAAGTTAAAATAGTCTCACATACCAGAAGGCCAGCTTGCTAGTGTGCATTTGAATTATCTCGTTTAACATCCTTAAGAACACATAGTCAGTTACACTGTTATCACCACTTTACAGAGCAGTCAACTGACATTAAGAGATATAAGTGGCCCTTTTCACCGAGCAAGGAATGGCAGAAACGGATGTGGAACCGACACTTATAACCACTCTGTGTTCCTATAATGTCTGTGTTTTCTGTAATTAGAGACTGAGCTGCCCATATTGTTTCTTCTTCAAGTCTGAAAATGCCCGGTAGGATTTGCCTGTTTTGAATTCTTCTGCGAGTTAACTTAAATCTTGAAGTGATACTGCTCTCTTAGCAATGAAAGGGAGCCCAGAAGAAATAAGGAGACGTTTCAGTGGTACAAAAATAAGATTTTTTTAATGCGGTGACAGGAGGTATTTCATAAACTTGCAGCACAGGCAGGCTCTCCTGCTGGCCTCCCAGAGCAGTGGCCGTAATAATTGCAACATCAGTACTAATAGCTCCTGACTGCTCATGGCTCCCGGCTTTATAGCAAGACTGCTTCAATGTGTCAACTCATTTAACATAGTCACAAGTGCCAGAAACAACGAGCATTCCTCTTACAGGAGTGATTGCTCTATTTCTAAGGCTACAACGTATTTGTTGCAGTGGTGGAAGATCACATGGAACAATTCAAAACAAGAGGAGACTCATTTTTTAGCTCACCCTCCACGGTGGATTGGCTTCATGTGATGGGGCAGAAAATCGCGGCAGTGACGTTGTGTGCCAGAGGACTGTTTCTCCATTGTGCTAGACAGAAATTGGAGAGAAGAGAATAAGTGGCAATAGGGCAGGTACAGCCCCCTAATGACTTACACCCTCGAGGTATTCCCATCTCCATGATCTACTTCCTCTGACTAGACCCACCAACTACCTTTCATCACTTGCCCGCAATACCACTATGTTGTCTCTTCATTGAGGGGAGCGAATCCATTGATTAGCTGAGTGTTGTCAGGAGGCAGTCATGTCCCAAAAGCCTTCTAACTAGCAATCAAACTCCTACTCTATGAGCCCGTTGGGGATACTGCATAGTCAAGCTATAACATAAAGCCTTGTGGCTGGTTAGGGCAGGTGTCCTTGTTTGCAAGTCCAAAGTTAGCTTCAACTAGAATTTGCTCATGCCACACAGAAACTGGACAGAACATTATCAGATCTCCATATTGTTGGTTCCTGCTTTTAATTGAACTCTATGAATATTCCCCATGCCTTTACTATTGCAAATATTAGTTTCTTTAATCCATAGACTCCCCATAGTCATTACCCCACAGAGTCTGAATAAAACCATGTGTACACTACATGTATGTCTTATAATCAATATAAATTATATCCAGACTTCCTCATAAGCAGTTATCTCTGCTCTGGGAGGATATGCAAGAAACTACAATGTCTCTAAAAATTGCTCATGACAGAAAATTCCCCTCAAGGCTCTGGTAGCATGAATTAACTCCCTGCCCTCACAGATGATACACAGGCTAAGTGGGCTGCTGCAGCTTCCGGGAAGACTGAAAACACTTCTGAGTTCTTGCAGAATATTCTCCACAACACTGGCTGGGATCCAAGGCAACAGCACCAAAAGAGCTTGCCAGTGCTGGCCTGATATGCTACTTGAAGTTGGGCATGCTGGGAATGGCCATGCAGTCTGTGTGGGAGCAGTTCAAGTACTGATGGGGGACTGCAGATTCCCTTCTAGCTTTTCATAGAGGGTTCCTCCTGTCTTCCTTCTTCCTCCGATTCTACCCCAGCCCCCTCTGTGCAGCGACTTCTTCCGGCTCTAAATTCTAGTGTCAAGCTGCCGATCAGCCTGGGGTTCAGCTCATCACTCAAAATTTACCCACTCATGTCAAATAAGGCAACAGTGTACAGTATTTTTCTTGTCACCACATCTTGACCAGATGGACTTAATACCCCAGATTTCAGAATTTTCTGACCACTGGAGATTTTCTTTTTTTCTAATAATAATTATTACCAACTCTAGGAACTATTAGAATGTACCTGTTATCCTGCTGGGGACAAGAGCCCTAGTGTTTTGGTTTTTTTTTATTTTTCAAGGAAATCATCAAATCCTTCTAAATTGGCTAAGAGCCTTCTGATCTCTCCCTCTGCCAGTGTAGTCCCTCATAGTCACCTGGACTTGTACTTTTTACCTGCACTTGGTCAACATTGTACTTCTCATTTCTCCCATCTTTTTGAAAGCTCCCTCGATAAGAAAACTTCTTTTTATTTATTTCTTTTTAAGTTTTTGTGTGGGTGTGTTTGTGTGTGGGAGTGTCAGCACATACATCTCACGGTGTGCACATGAAGGGCAGAGGACAACCTTGGGTATTGGTCCCACTTCTCCACCTCACTGACAAGAACATTTCCAACCCCTGCTTCTTTGTCCTCTCAGTCTGAAGCCAGCCCCTCTATATTTAACAGAACATATGGTGCTTAGTAAGCACGATCAGGTATAATTATGGCAGTGCCTGTCCAATTCTTTCTGCTGGCGTCTGTTTGGAGCCTTTGTGGCACCCTACTGTGTATTTAAGTTTCTGCTTCAGCGTGGTGTCTTACATTCAGAACAAACAGAACTGACTGGCTGCCGTCGTTTTCCTGCTCTTTTGATAGATAGAGCAGGCTGGCAGGAAATCAGCCTTCTCAGCAGAACACAGAGTTATACTGGCTGGAGGGTAGCTGATCTGCCTTCCAGCGCTGAATCAGCTTCCTGAAGTTGTCCCAAACACAAACTCCCTGATCTGCTTGGCTGTGTGACTCCAGACAAATATTCAACCTTACCTTCATTTACTTCCTGGGATGGTGCAGTCATGAAACCTACCTTCCAGGGCCAAGTGAGCTGCAACAGGGTGCAAAGGCACAGAGTTTTCCCAGCATGCTTTGAGCAGCAGGCACTCTGTTTGCTCAGCACTGCTTTTCTATCATATGCAGCACAGCTGTCCCCAGCAGTATGTGTGGTCCATTTGTTGTCAGGGACTTTCAGGGCATTTAGTAGAGAAGGTACTTACTCACTCCTCTAGCTGATGGGTTTTGAGACTGCTTGGGAGGGGTGGTTTATCCCTACGTGGAATAATCTGAGGAGTATTGGCATTAGCTCTTCTTTGAAAGTCTGATAGAATTCTGCACTAAACCCATCTGGTCTTCAGGTTTGCTGTTGTTGGGAGACCTTGAATGTTTGCTTCTATTATACAAGGGTTATGGGTTTGTTTAAATTACTTATCCAATCTTTATTTAAGGTAAGTTGTACCCGTAAAGACAACTAGCCATTTCTTTTAGATTTTCCACTTCGGTGGAGTACAGGTTTTAAAGTATGTCCTTATGGTTCTCTGGATTTCCTCAGTGTCTGTTGTTTTGTCCCCCTTTCTCATTTCTAATTGTATTAATTTATATACTCTCTCTTCACCTTTTAGTTAATTCAGATAAAGGTGTGTTAATCTTATCAAATTTCTCAAAAGAATCAGCTCTTTGTTTCATTGATTCTTATGCTTTTGTTTCTATTTTACTTACTATCGTCCTGAGTTTATTTCTTGTCTACTCCTTTGGGGAAGGATTCCTTCCTTCTGGTCTAAAACTTCATAGTTTATTTTAACTTGCATAAAATCTTTCCAATTTTTTATTAGGTACTTAGTGCCGTGAACTTGCCTTTTGGAACTACCTTCATCGTGTCCCATAACTTTGGGTGTGGAGTGCATGCATTTTAATTCAATTCTAGAAAGTCCTTAATTTCTTTCTTATCTGCTTTTCATTCAATAGTAAGTTGTTAAGTTTCCATGAGTTTGTAAGCTTTCTGTTGCTTTGTAATTTTTTTCCTACAATTTGTGTTTTCATAGATTTTTAATTTCTTCTTTAAGGTCATCCATCATCTCTATAAAGGCTATCTAAGGTGTTTCTCTTGTGCTTCATCTATGTTGGAGTATTCAAAGTCTACTGTGGTAGGGTTTCGGGGCTATACTGGAGACATAGTGCCTTATCTGTTATTGACTCTGTTTCTATACTTGCATGTAAGCATCTAAGCATCATTTGAGCAGATTGTAATTCTAGGTGCTGATATCTGGTTTTGTCTTTTTTGAGTAAGTATTTTATTCATTGGTTTCTGTTGCCTTCTCTGGTTCTTAGATGCGTGTGGCAACTGTGTGTTGCCTGGTAGGGAATTCTGGGATCCTGACAGGTGTGGCCATTGAGGGTTTCAGGTCAAATATGTTTCTAGGTATTGGGATTTGACTTGTAGTGTAGGAATGGGAATTGGCTAGAAATATGGGCTGGGCTCCACAGGAGGGAGAAAAGCAGGATGTTCCACCAGGATTTTCTTAGTCTCCTGGAACAGGGTACAGCCAGTGAGGAGAGGTCTCAACACATGGTCAGCTGCAGAGTTGGGGATAAAACTGGCATATGGATGGACAGATAAAGGTCCACAGTTAGGCTTCTTGCTGCAGTGGCACGAGGGCTCCTAGTGGATGCCTCATGGATTTGTGACTGGGTAAATTGATGAGTTGCGAGAAGATCTGTGTGATTCCTGGAGATTGGGACAGGGAATGAGGGGAGGCTGGAGCAGGTGATCTGCTACAGAGCTGGAAGAGAGACTAGGGTATTAAATGTGGAGGAGAGGAGGGAGTGGCAATGATCTGCAGATGGCCTATTTGCTTCCCTGCTTAATATGGTCAGACTTCCCAGGGATGCCTACTGGTGTTAGGGTAGTGGTGTGGGATATCCTACTGGTGTGGGATAAAGCAATGAGTGGGGAGAAGGAAGAGTGAAGGGGAAGGTCTAAGTGGTCTGTTGGGGATGGAAACAGAGGAGAAGGGGATGCTGCAGCAGGTGGTGTGTCACAGAGTTGGGGATGAGAGGGGAATGAAGTTGGGAGAGGATAGGCAACAGTCTGCAGTTAGTCTGCCTGCTTCCGTGGAAGAAGTGCAGAAGAGAAAGGGTCCTACATGCAGAATTCTCGTGCTTTCGAGCAGGCCCAAATGCTGTGTCTTCTCCAGTCAGTCGACTTTTCTTTTTTTTATGGCGATGTCATCAGCAGGTGTTTGACACATGATTCAGAGAGAGAGAGAGAGAGAGAGAGAGAGAGAGAGAGAGAGAGAGAGAGCCAGCCTGCCAGCCTGCCTCTTCTGCCTCGTAAGTCTCTGCATGGGCATGTTATGCAAATTTATTTTATTATATTATAACCTATTTTAGGGCTAGATCACATGTAACAGCATACAGAGCCAAACAGAAGTTATTAGTTAACTTCTGTTAGAAGTTAATTAGTTTAATTCAGAGTCTCTGATGTAATAGACAAGGACAGTAGTTATAATCTCAGTACAACAGAACTTCATCATCTACCCACTGTTAACTCTCGATCTCCTTTCATTTTTTGATTCTGGCTCCTCATTTCCCCACCCCCCAAAAAAGAATAAAAAAAAAAGAAAAAAAATTTAGTGCAAGAAGTGTTCGCTAAGATTTCAAACCCAGTGTATCATAAATTTATTTTTAAAATTATTATAAAATTAAGTAATATGTATAAATATGTGACAAACTGTCAGAAATGTGTGTATGTTCATGTATGGCCATCTGAAAAACAAATAATAAGATATTTTCAAAATAACACTTTTATACAATTGATTGGATATTTTTTCTATTCTTAATGTAAGCAATATTAATAGAATTATATATCCTCTAGGAATCCAAAATGGTGTACAAGAACATCTAAGACTCAATAATCAGTAACCTCCTTAGTTGTTTTATTTGAATGGATTTATAAAAGTTAAAGCAGAAAAAGCAAAGTTACAATCATCTGAAAAGACTCTACCTAATTCTGTAGACAGATCACTGAATCTGGGTTAGTCCCTTTCCTCAAAAGTCACCCAGTTCACCCAGATTCTGAGTTTCATTGACCTCATAGAAGGGTTAACCTTTCTAGTCCCTCAAGTTAAGAGAACTCAGTGAAAGTGAACCATCCCAAAGGAGAGTGTTAGGATTAAATGTGTTAGTAAAGAGTTTGGCAATCTCAAGCAGATGAGCTGGAGTTCTGGCTCCATGTCTTAAAGAAGTGATGCAGGGATGGTTTGATTTAAGGAAATACATCAACATAATCTGCTATATAAACAAACTCAAAGATAAAAACCACATGATCATTTCATTAGATGCTGAGAAAGCATTTGACAAAATTCAACACCCCTCCATGAGAAAAGTCCTGGAAATATCAGGAATTCAAAGCTCATACCTAAACATAGAGAAAGCAATATATGGCAAACCAGTAGCTAACATCAAATTAAATGGAGAGAAACTTGAAGCAATTCCAATAAAATCAGGGACTAGACAAGGCTGCCCACTTGCTCCCTACTTAGTCAATATAGTACTCAAAGTCCTACACCAGAGCAATCAGACAATGAAAGGAGGTCAAAGGCATACACATCGGAAAGAAAGAAGTCAAAATATCACTATTTGCAGATGATATGATAGTATACTTAAGTGACAACGAAAATTCCAGCAGAGAACTACTAAACCTGATAAACACCTTCAGCAAAGTGGATGGGTATAAAATTAACTCAAAAAAATTAGTACTATGTCCAATTTTCTGAGGAACCACCAGATTGACTAGACAAAGTTGCCCACTCTCACCCTTTCTATTCAATATAGTATTTGAAGTCCTAGATAGTGCAGTTAGACAACAAAAGGAGGTCAAAGGGATAAAAATTAATATCACTATTTGCAGATAATATAATAGTATACTTAAGCAATCCCAAAAATTCCACCAGGATAACTCCTAAACCTGATAAATAACTTCAGCAAAGTGTCTCGATATAAAATAAACTCAAACGAATCAATAGCCTTCCTCTATTCAAAAGATAAACAGGCTGAGAAAGAAATTAGGGAAATGAAACCCTTCACAATAGTCCCAAATAATATAAAATATCTTGGTGTGAATTTAACCAAGCAAGTGAAAGATCTGTATGACAAGAACTTCAAGTCTCTGAAGAAAGAAATTGAAGAAGATTTCAGAAGATGGAAATATCGTCCATGCTCATGGATCAGCAGGATTAATATAGTAAAAATGGTCATTTTGCCAAAAGCAATCTACAGATTTAATGCAATCCCTATTAAAATTTTCAGTTCTTCTGAATGGCTGAGAAACACCTAAAGAAATGTTCAACATCTTTAGTCATAAGGGAAATGCAAATCAAAACAACCCTGAGATTTCACCTCACACCAGTGAGAATGGCTAAGATCAAAAACTCAGGTGACAGCAAATGCTGGCCAGGATGTGGAGAAAGAGGAACATTCCTCCATTGTTGGTGGGATTGCAGACTGGTACAACCATTCTGGAAATCAGTCTGGAGCTTCCTCAGAAAATTGGGACATTGAACTACCTGGGGACCCAGCTATACCTCTCTTGGGCATATACCCAAAAGATGCCCCAACATATAAAAAAGACACGTGCTCCTCTATGCTTATAGCAGCCTTATTTATAATAGCCAAAAGCTGGAAAGAACCCAGATGCCCTTCAACAGAGGAATGGATACAGAAAATGTGGTACATCTACACAATGGAATATTACTCAGCTATCAAAAACAATGACTTTATGAAATTCATAGGCAAATGGATGGAACTGGAAAATATCATCCTGAGTGAGGTAACCCAATCACAGAAAAGCACACATGGTATGCACTCATTGATAAGTGGCTATTAGCCCAAATGCTTGAATTACCCTAGATGCACAGAACACATGAAACTCAAGAAGGAATGACCAAAATGAGAATGCTTCACTCCTTCTTTAAAAGTGGAACAAGAATACCCTTGGGAGGGAATAGGGTGGCAAAATTTAGAACAGAGGCAGAAGGAACACCCATTCAGAGCCTGCCCCACAGTGGCCCATTCATATACAGCCACCCAATTAGATAAGATGGATGAAGCAAAGAAGTGCAGGCTGACAGGAACCGGATGTAGATCTCCCCTGAGAGACACAGCCAGAATACAGCAAATACATAGGCGAATGCCAGCAGCAAACCACTGAACTGAGAACAGGACCCCCATTGAAGGAATCAGAGAAAGGACTGAAAGAGCTTGAAGGGGCTTGAGACCCCATATGAACAACAAAGCCAACCAACCAGAGCTTCCAGGGACTAAGCCACTACCCAAAGACTATACATGGACTGACCCTGGGCTCCAACCTCATAGGTAGCAATGAATAGCCTAGTAAGAGCACCAGTGGAAGGGAAGCCTTTGGTCCTGCCAAGACTGAACCCCCAGTGAAGATGATTGTTGGGGGGAGGGTGGTAATGTGGGGAGGATGGGGAGGGGAACACAAATAAAAAATATTAAAAAATTAAATAAATAAAATTTTCAACTCTTTGTAGAGATAGAAAGAGCAATTTGCAAATTCATTTGGAATAACAAAATACCCAGGACATCGAAAACTATATTCAACAATAAAAGGACTTCTGGGGGAATCACCATCCCTGACCTCAAGCAGTACTACAGAGCATTAGTGATAAAAATTGTATGGTATTGGTACAGAGACAGGCAGATAGATCGGTGGAATAGAATTCAAGACCCAGAAATGAACCCACACACCTATGGTCACTTGATCTTTGACAAAGGAGCTAAAGCCATTTAATGGATAAAAGATAGCATTTTCAACAAATGGTGCTGGTTCAACTGGAGGTCAGCATGTAGAAGAATGCAAATCAATTCATTCTTATCATCCTGAACAAAGCTTAAATCCAAGTGGATCAAGGACCTCCACATCAAACCAGATACACCCAAACTATTAGGAAAAAAAGTGAGGAAGAGTCTCAAATACATGGACACTGGGAAAATTTCCTGAACAAAACACCAATGGTTTATGTTCTAAGATCAAGAAGGGAGAAAAGGGACCTCGTAAAACTGCAAAGCTTCTGTAAGGCAAAGGACACTGTAATTAGGACAAAACAGCAACCAACAGATTTGGGAAAAGATCTTTACCAATCCTACATCTGATAGAGGGCTAATATCCAAAATATACAAAGAACTGAAGAAGTTAGACTCCAGAGAGCCAAATCACCCTATTAAAAATGAGAATGTTTAACATCCTTAGTCATCAGGGAAATGCAAATCAAAACAACCCTGAGATTCCACCGCACACAAATCAGAATGGTTAAGATAAAAAATTCAAGGGACAGAAGATGCTAGCCAGGATGTGGAGAAAGAGGAATACTCCTCCATTGTTGGTGGGACTGCATCCTCTAATTGGGGGAATTAGAGGATGGATTAAAAGAGCTGAAGGCGTTTGCAACCCCATAAGAACAACAATGCCAACCAACCAGAGCTTCCAGGGACTAAGCCACTACCTAAAGACTATACATGGACTGACCCTGGGCTCCAACCTCATAGGTAGCAATGAATAGCCTAGTAAGAGCACCAGTGGAAGGGGAAGCCCTTGGTCCTGCCAAGGCGGAACCCACAGTGAACGTGATTGTTGTGAGAAGGGTGGTAGTGGGGGGAGGATGAAGAGGGGAACACCCATAGAGAAGGGGAGGTGGAGGGGTTAGAGGGATGCTGGCCCGGAAACTGGGAAAGGGAATAACATTTGAAATGTAAATAAGAAATATGCAAGTTAATAAAGATGAAAAAAATGTTACCTTTTAGCACAATAAGAAAAAAAAAAACCCATCAAGCTCTCTTTACCAACTCATGCCAAGAATCATCACTATTTCCTTACTGCAATGCTTATATTAGACATAAATTTTGACTGTACTTTCTCTAATTTTGTGCACTCATTAAATTATTTTTAATGTTAAAAAAAAAAAGAAACATGTCTCAAGTCTCTCTGATGTCTCGAACCTTAATCCATTTACTCTGTTTTGGTTCCTGGTACCAATAGCCTAAGCCAAATTTGATATGTTTTGATCCATGTACACTTGTCCAGGCTGATGGTTCGAGTGCAAAACCTGAGCGGATACAAAGTATACATCTTGACCCTCTATACTACTGTTACTCTGTAGCATGTTTGTTTCCAAATACAGGATACTTTTTGCAGTAGACTGTATTGTAACTTTCTGAAGCACTCGATACATTTTTGTAAGCATTGCCTTTGTACAGCAGCCTTCCAGTTGCTGTTTGCCTGCTGCGCTCTTAGGCTTTTGTAACACTCTGTATCGTAGTACAACTCAGATACAATTTGCTCTTTTGATGCTCTTCCAGCTACGATTTAATGTCAGGAGAAGGACTTGGCCTGCATCTTCAATATGCTACTTCCAGGGACTAAACCACGACCCGAAGACTATACATGGACTCCAACTGCATATGTAGCAAAGAATAGCCTTGTTGGGGCACCAGAGGAAGGGGAAGCCCTTGGTCCTGCCAAGGTTGAACTACCAGTATAGGGGAATGTCAGTGGGGGATGGTAAGTGGAGGTGGATTGGGGGAAACACCCTTATGAGGGAGGGGAGAGGATAGGGGACTTATGTACAGGGAACCGGGAAGAGGAATAACATTTGAAATGTAAATAAAGAAAATGTATCCAATTAAAAAAAAGAAGTACCTGCAGGATTGGGCAATGCTGAAAAACTTACTGTGCCCCACATTGTACCATCTAAGCCTTCTCTGAACAGTAGGAGAGATGCCTTAGATGGTGTTACTGTTTGAAATTGTCTCTCTACAAATATGTAAGCTGAAATCATTGCCACTCATATGATGGTGTTAGAATGTACATTGTAGAGAATGATCATAAACTTCCCATTCTTGTAATGGAGACCTCAGAGAGCTCCCTTGTCCCTTCAACAAAGGAGGATGTAGCATGAAAGGACCATCCAGGAAGTGGGCCTAACAAAGCTTTCCACTCTTCCAGCACCTGGCCCTCATTGGGCTTCCCAACCTTCAAAAACATAAGAAAATTAATTCTGTTGTTTAAGCTACCGAGTCCATGGTACATTTTTATAGTCAATCAAACAAATAAATTTAGATGTATATATCAGATCAAGTATTCAGAAAAAACTTCCAAATTTCTCATAGCTCAATAAATATGCCAGCAAACGCTTCATGGAAAAGATTAGACATTTCCTAAAGGGCTGTCTTCTGAAATATTTACTCAGAATTGCTATTCCACTCATCTGCCAAGGCCATCTGCTTCTACAAAGATTCTGAGAATTACCCCTGGAGCGAGTGAAGACAGTGGTGTGCATATCCCTAGTGCAGAAAGTGGCTGTGCCTGTGCAAACACAGACAACAAAAAGTGAAGTCAGTGGGGTGGTGGGCAAAGGAAGTTGGAAAGGAAATGGGGGTGGTTAAGGGGAGAGTTGAAGGAGAGGGAATGGTGGTATTTTTATGCAAAGGTACACATAAGCATGAAATTCTCAATAGCAAAAGCAAAGAGGTTAAGATTTACATATGACATTTATTAATAAGTTTAGCCAAGTGAAAGTCTAAGGACTTAAAGCTCATTAAATACTTAAGAGCTAATAAGCTTGCTCACACAGAGGCCACGTGATTTGTAATATAACAAAATTGTACAAATCAATCTCATTTCCAGTCTGCACCTCTACCTGTACCTGAGGTAGATTGGGGTGGGTGCTCTCCAATTCCACAGCTCTGCCTGTCTCCTAGGAGGACTGCTCCAACCAGGGACACAGGTGAGACGCTCACACCAATACCCAAGCCAACATCAATTAGATGGAGAGAAACTTGAAGTAATCCCACTGAAATCAAGACAAGACAAGGCTGCCCACTCTCTCCCTATCTATTCAGTATAGTACTTGAAGCTCTAGCTAGAGCAATTAAACAACTAAAGGTGATTAATGGGATACAAATTGGAAAGGAAGAAATCAAAATGTCACTATTTGCCAATAATATGATAGTATACATAAGTAACTTCAAAAATTCTGCCAAAGAACTCCTACAGTTGATAAACAATTTCAGCAAAATGGCTGGATATAAAATCAACTCAAACAAATCAAACTAAATAAATAGGCTGAGAAAAAAATTAGGCTAACACAATAGCCACTAATGATATGAAATATCTTGCTGTAATGCTAACCAAGCAAGTGAAAGATCTATATGACAAGAACTTCAAATCTCTGAACAAAGAAATTGAAGAAGACCTCAAAGACAGATACATGTCCCGTGCTCACCATCAGTAGGATTACCAAAAGCAATCTACAGATTCAGTGCAATTCTCATCAAAATTCCAACACAATTCTTCACAGACATGAGAAGAGCAATTCTCAACTTCATATTGAAAAAACAATAACCAATATAGCCAACATAATTCTGAATGATAAAGGAACATCTGAGAGAATCATCATTCCTTATCTCAAGCTGTACTATAGAGCAATAGTCAAGAAAACCAACCAACCAAACAAACAAAAAACAGAAAACCTCATGGTAACAGACACAGATAGTTCAATCAATGGAACAGAATCAAATACCCAGAAATAAACCCACATACCTATGGACACTTGATCAGTGTCAAAGAAGTCAAAATTATACAGTGGAAAAAGGAAAGCATCTTCAACAAATGGTGCAGGTCTGCATGTAGAAGAATGCAAATTGATTCATGTTTATCACCTTCACAAAGCTCAAGGCCCAGTGGATCAAAGACCTCAACATAAAACCAGATACACTGAGTCTAATAGAAGAGAAAGTGGGAAATAGCCTCATGTACATTGGCACGGAGGGCGGGGAATTTCCTGACTAAATTATTTATGAATAAATTCTTAGGCCTAAAATTTGGCCTTAGCCAACTAGCTCTAACTTATTTAACACATTTATTCTAAGTCCCACTACAGAGCTAGTTATCTCTCTTCACATTCGTTTGGCCATCTCCGTCAGCATTCAGGGTGAATCTCCTCCCACAGCTGATTGTATCTCAGGATTCCCTTTCTCTGCCAGAACTTTCAGCTCCTATTTCTAGCCTAAATGAACAGGCAGTGTTTTTAGTGACAGATAATATATCTATACAGTACACAAAAGGATTCACTCTACGAAAAGTTGTATAGGTATTGTAGGTATTGACAGCAATAGGTCCTGGCTGTCAGATTATGTACAGCATACTACAGCCTTGGCAACAGCCTAGGTTGTTTAGAGGCGTCCATAGAACCCCTTTGTCCAACAATTTAATTAAGTGTAACACAAACCCTGTAATAAAAGCTTCAATTATGACGAGAAATAGTCAGTGTGTTCTGTTTCTCCCCTTATTTGGCAATTTCATATAGATAACATTCATATATGTATTTTTTAGGAAGCTTCTTCTGTATAGGTTTCCATATTACCTCTTGAATGTCCCTTAATTTTAGCTGTCTCTCCCATGTTTCCTCTCTCAATTCCCTCTATCTTCCCCCTCCTAATTTGATCCTCCCATTCCAACTCCCCACATCTATCCATAACTATCCATTCTATTTCTCTTTCCTTGGAAGACATGGCTCCCTTCCATAGTCTTCTACTTTATTCCTAAGCTCTCTGACTCCACAGATTATAGTTTGGCTATCGACTTAACAGTAAATATCTACTTATAAATGAATACACCTGTGAACTTCATGATAACATTTTTAAAACAGCTAGATTCCATTATATAAATGTACCACACTTTCTTTATCTAGTCATCCATTGATAGACATCTAGGTTGTTTACAGTTTCTGGCTATTATGAATAAAGCTGCTATGCACATGTTTTAACAAGAGTCTCTGGAATAATGACACAGTCCTTGGATATGTGCCCAAGAGAGAGATAGCTGGATCTTGAGGTAAATCAATTTGCATCTTACTGAGGAACCACCAACACTGATATATACTGGTTGTAAAAGTTTTTACTCTCACCAGCAATGTATGAATATTTCCCTTACTCCACATCCTCAACAGAATGAGCTGTCATTGTTTTATTGATTTGAGCCTTTAAGATGAAATCTGAAAGTAGTTTTGATTTGTATTTCCCTGATGACTAAGGATATTGGACATTTCTTTATGTTTTTTGGCCATTTGAATTTCTTCCTTTGAGAACTCTCTATTTAGATCTCTACCCTATTTTGTTAATTGGGTTATTTGTCTTCTTGATATCTAGTTTTTTTTTAATTCTTTATCTATTTTGGACATTAGCTATGTATTAAATGAAGAGTTGATAAAAATCCTTCTCCATTCTGTAAGTTGTCACACAAAAGTTGTACTTTGCAATGTAATACTTACCTGTCCAAAGTGTTCTGTTTGCTTGTTTTTGAGTATATATATATATATATATATATATATATACACACACACACACACACACACACACACACACACACACAGAGAGAGAGAGATATATATATATAAATAGAGAGAGAGAGAGAGAGAGAGAGAGAGAGAGTGAGTTGGGGAGGTAGGAGAATCTGAAATAATGGGGAAGAAAAACCATGATCAAAATTATATATATGAAAAAATTATATACAAATATATATTTATATAACAGATTATATGTATGTATCACACAGGCAGTATGTGTAACTATAAGTAAACACATCCTATACAACAATTTCCAGAATTGGCCAATACATATATGCTGCAGTTAAATGAATTTAAAAATAAACATACTGAAAAAGAAAGTTGAATTAGTCATACAGATGGTAAACCAAGGATCTGAAATCTGATATCAGATAAAGTCCTTTATATTCTTCAGCCCTCTGCTGTTACAATACATACCTAATCAAATCAACTCAGGAAGAGGAAAATTATTCTGAGTCACTGTTCAGAGGTTTCAGCCGATGACCAATGTTCCTGATGCTTTGGGTGGGTGGTTGTATAGAACCTCATAGTTAGAACAGATAACAGAATATAAGTAGTCACTTCATAGTGGCTGGGAAACAAAAGAGAGGAATGGGAAGAAGTAGAGCTCCTTTGAGGGCATATATGCAATGGCCTAGAAACTTCCTACTAGGCCTAACCTCATAAGAATCTTATCACAGGCATGGCTGCATCAGTAGACTTTTAAAATACTCTTCTCAATACAACCACTCATTCCAAAATTCTATGAGACAAATTTTGCTCATTCACTGGTATGACCAAATGTCCCACACGAAGTCCTCCTTAGTCAAGGAGAACTTCAACTTCAGATACCTCAGATGAGGATGAGAGGACTTGACTACTTCCCCACTCCCTTCCCAATCTGGTGTCAAAAAGTGGGCTGCCCCACCACAACCCTAGTAAGAATTTATTACCCTGATAGTTATTGGGGTTCATTCTTTGTTTGTTTTTCTCCCTGATCCTATAGCCTGTGAGTATGCAGATGATGTAGCTTTCAACATTCCAATTGCATATAGCCATATAAACCTTGTCCCAGAGACCCTGGCCACCTCCTCAGGAGCATGAAAAGTCCCCTTTCCCACCAATAAATTGATCCACTTCTTTGAAGCTGTTTTCAGGTGTTTGTTCCTTGCTCCTGCACTCACCACAACCAAGACCCTGCCTGCATCCACCCTTGCCCAAAGGGCCTTGGTACCCCAAGGGAAGAGTGGGTCTGGGCTGGCAATTCCTAGCTGGATTATTGCTCTGTAGAAAGTCAAACAAGCTGGCTCTCCGGATGATTTAAATTCTCTCCTGCCTTGGCTCTCATCAATTCTTCAAGTCCAAAGACTTAGGACTGAAGTAAGACAGTGAAATTAGCTTAATGTAAATAATAGTTTTCTGGGGACATTGAGGAGAATCGGTTGTCAGTAATTTCATGTCATTCTACCAGATTACACTGAATATCCCTTTGTTGTACAAGACCATGGCCCTGTGTGTGGTATCATGAATCTTCTACACAAGACCTTCCACTTGTGTCACAAACACATCTCTATTTACATCATATTTGTTCTCTGAATTTTTCCAAGCCATTCATGTGTCTCATATGATTAAGGAAACTTCCCCTAATTTCCAGATTTAGCACTTTCAATATGTCTTCCACAGGAGGAAAACTAGAGAGAGGGCAGGCCCATGCCCAGTGACTCAATCCTGTAAATGGCTGTAGCAGCTAATGAGTTCATGTCACATCAAATGAGGTTCTTTACACAGACCATCATTTGGGGAGCTGTTTAAAACTGTGAAGGACCTTTGGCAGTCTTGTCCTTAAGTTCCTGGGAAATGTTTGATTTTGTGTTTTCCCTGTGTATGCATCAGTTTGTGTGTGAGATGGTAATGCAAACGTGAGTACACATGCAAGGAAATTATACAGGCACCTTGCCTGTCTGTGGCTATTCTTCCCCAGCAGACAAGAGCACTTAGATTTTTACATGTTTTTCTCTGATATCGTTACCATTTAAAAAACATTGGCTCGACATTTTATCTAAGACAGGCTTTGACTCTAGCTTCCCATGATAGAAATTTGAGGGCTGGCTGGATGACTCAGAGAGTAAGAGCTCTGTCTGGTTAGGTCTGGCAACCAGAGTTTGATCCCAGAAGCCACACAGAGATGCATGGAGAGAATGACTTCACGAGGTTGTTTTGAGCACTGGCCTTTGCACACACATCATGGCATGCCTGCACACATAGTCATCATAAACACATCATGCAATAATAAATACTAAATAAATACATTTTAAAGTTTGAAAATCATTTTTATTTATTTCAAGTTTTATGTATCCAAACAGTTATTGTATATACAGCTTATAAAAGGTTAAAAAACTTTTATATGTTTATTTCCAATAAAATTGTAATATTCTTTAAAGATTAATTCTCTTTTTTCACTTTTTAAAAGTTATTTTACTTATTCACTTTACATCCCACTCACTGACCCCCTCCCAGTCACCCCCTCCTACAATTCTTCCCTCATCCCTTTCCCTTCTTCTCTGAGCAGGTGGGGGCCCCTGGGTATCTGGAGTTCTCTTTTTCTGTTCGGTCTTTGTGTGGTTTAGGTATAAGGATAAGTGTGGCTTCACAGAATGAACTGGGTAGTGTTCTTTCTGTTTCTATCTTGTGGAAGAGTTTGGAGAATATAGGTATTAGGTCTTCTATGAAAGTCTGATAGAATTCTGCACTAAACACATCTGGCTCTTGGATATTTTTGGTTGGAAGACTTTTAATTACTGCTGCTATTTCTTTTGGGGTTATAGGACTGTTTAGATGGTTTATCTGATCCTGATTTAACTTTGTTACCTGGTATCTGACTAGAAAATTGTCCATTTCATCCAGATTTTCCATTTTTGTTGAGTGTAGGCTTTTGTAGTAGGATCTAATGATTTTTGAGTTTGATTTTTGTTATGTCTCCCTTTTCATTTCTAATTTTGTTGATGTGGATTCTCTCTCTCTCTTTCTCTCTCTCTCTCTCTCTCTCTCTCTCTCTCTCTCTCTCTCTCTCTCTTTCTGTGCCCTCCTTTACTCTGGCTAAGGGTTTGTCTATTTTGTTGATTTTCTCACAGTGGGAGATCGTATCACTCAGCAATTTTGCCAAGAAGGCAAGTTAAAATTGAACAAATATCTCTCTCTCTCTCTCTCTCTCTCTGTGTGTGTGTGTGTGTGTGTGTGTGTGTGTGTGTGTGTGTGTGTGTGTGTGTGTTTTATCCTCAGCTTCAAGGGAAGTCAGGTGGGAACTAGTAGTCTGGCTGATCCCAAAGCAGCGAATAGACCAGTAGAACAAAACTATATGCAACAGTGCTGAATGGAGAAATAGCAAATCCAACTGCTAGAAAATTTTTAATTGAGTCTGTAACTTTAAAAAATTTTGATGCTGATTGCAGCAAAAGTTAGACTTTTACAAACCAGATCCACATCTCTTTATGAATGGGTCAAAATTACTGTAGATGTAGAATTTCATGCTCATAATTCAATTGAGATTGAACAAAGCGTAACAGAAACGATCAACACACAAAGTGTCCTTTGCTGTGGCTATTATAGATCAGGTCGTTCCCTAAAGGACTGTGTAGATTAACAATTTTGGGGGGCCTTTTGTCTTTTTTTTTTTTTGAGCTAAGGACTGAACACAGGGCCTTGCAGTTCCTAGGCATGCACTCTACCACTGAACTAAATCCCCAACCCCTAGTCTTTTGGCTATTTTGTCTTTTTTTTAAAGAGTAATAATTCTTAAGGATAAATTCTTCCATAATAATAGTTCAGGGAGAAAGTTTCCTTTGATATACAGAATGTGTGGGAGGAATGGACATAGGGCTTATGAATGAAGTCATCCAAGGATATTAGAGGCAATTCCTTAATTTCAAAAGAACTAAGGGGTCTCACTCAAAACAACATGAGTCATTTACTTCCTGTCCGCCAAGGAAAGACTATTCTGAAAAAACATGTAGAAAAATCAAAGCCTGACAGGACAAACCATGCTGCTCAAAATTTAAATTAACCACTTAACAGAAATAAAGCTACTTCCATCGATAAAACAAGAGATTCTAAAGATACCAAAACTTAGATATTTTGGTATGGTAATATAAATGATAAGAGACCAAAGTTAAATTACATCTAGATGGAATTCAGATTGAAGGATTAATGGGCACTGGAGCAGATGTAACTAAAATTTCACCCCATTCCCAGAGTCCCACTTAGCTACTTCAAAGGGTATCTACATAGCTCCTAGGGATTGAGACATTGTCTCAAATAAAACACACTCTAAAATTGATTAAATGTATAGGAACAAAAGGTCAAATAGGAAAATTAAGTCCACATGTAGCTATGCTCCCTATGTTCCACTGTGGCCTCTGGACCCATTTACGCAGCTCTCTGGGCCTGACTTTCTTGGACCAGAGCCTGGAGCACTCTCTTTGCTTCTCTACCCCACTTTCTTTTATTTTTTTTTAATTTTATTTTTTAATTGGATAGTTTATGATTTTACATTTCAAATGTTAACCCCTTTCCCAGTTCCCCCATTTCCCATTTCCTCTTCCCCTACTTCTATGAGGATGATCCCTCATCTACCTACCCATTTCCACCTCAACACTTTGACATTCCCCTACACTGGGGAAAGAAGCCTTCACAGGACCAAGGGCTTCTCTTTCTATTGATGCCAGACAATGCCATCCTCTGCTACAGATGTGACTAGAGCGGATGGGTTCCTCCCTCTATGTGTGTTCTTTGGTTGGTGGTTTAGTCCCTGGGCACTCTGGGGAGGTCTGTTTGGTTGATATTGTTGTTCTTCCTGTGGGGTTGCAAACTCCTTCTGCTCCTTCAGTCCTTTCTCTTAACTCCCTCATTGGGGTCCCTGTGCTCAGTCTGATGGTTAGCTGCAATCATCTTAATCTGTATCAGTAAGACTCTGGCAGAGCCTCTCAGGAGACATCCATATCAGGCTCCTGTCAGCAAGCACTTCTTGGCATCAGCACAGTGACTGGGCTTGGTGGCTGCATATGGGATGGACCCCCAGGTAGAAGTCTCTTGATGGCCTTTCCTTAAGTCTCTGCTCCACTCATTGGCTCTGTATTTCCTCTTGTGAATATTTTGTTCTGGCTTCTAAGAATGACTGATGCATCCACCTGTTGGTCTTCCTTGTTCTTGAGCTTCATAGAGTCTGTGATTTGTATCTTGGGTATTCCAAGATTTTGGGCTAATATCCACGTATCAATGCATAGCATGTGTTACCTAACTTAGGATGATATTTTCTAGTTCCATCCATTTGCCTAAAAATTACATGAAGTCATTGTTTTTTATACCTGAGTAGTACTTCATTGTGTAAATGCACCCATTTTCTGTACCCATTCCTCGGTTGAAGGACATTTGGGGTCTTTCCAGCTTCTATTATAAATAAGGCTGCTATGAACATAGTGGATCATATACCCTTGTTATAGGTTGGAGCATCTTTTGGGTATATGCCCAGGAGTGATATAGCTGGGTCCTCAGGTAGTATTCTGTCCAATTTTCTGAGGAACTGCCAAACTGATTTCCACAGTGGTTATACCAGCTTGCAATCCCACCAACGCTGGAGTTTTCTTCTTTCTCCACATCTTCGCCAGCATCTGCTGTTCCCTGAGTTTTTGATCTTAGTCATTCTCACTGGTGTGAGGTGGAATCTCAGGGTTGTTTTGATTTGCATTTCCCTGATGACTAAGGATGTTGAACATTTCTTTAGGTGCTTCCCCCTCATTCAATATTCCTCAGTTGAGAATTCTTTGTTTAGCCCTGTACTCCATTTTTATTTAGAGTCTAACTTCTTGTTGTGACTCTAGCCAAGCAAATGAAAGATCTGTATCACAAGAAGTTCAAGTCTCTGAAAAAAAAAAAAAAGAAATCAAAGAAGATCTCAGAAGATGGAAAGGTCTCCCATGCTCTGGCAGGATTAATATAGTTAAGATGGTCATCTTGCCAATGTGATCTAGAGATTCAATGCAATCCACATCAAAATTCCAACTCAACTCTTCAGAGAGTTAGAAAACACAATTTACAAATTCATTTGGAATAACAAAAAACCCAGGATAGCGAAAACTGTTCTCAACAATAAAAGAACTTCTGGGGGAATCACCATTTCTGACATCAAACTGCATTACAAAGCAGTTGTGATAAAACGGTATGGTATTGATACAGAGACAGGAAAGTAGATCAGTGGAATATAATTGAAGACCCAGAAATGAACCTACACACCTATGGTCACTTGATCTTTGACATAGGAGCTCAAACCATCAAGTGGAAAAAAGACAGCATTTTCAACAAATGGTGCTGGTTCAACTGGAGGTCAGCATGTAGAAGAATGAAAATTGATCCATTCTTATCACCCTGTACAAAGCTTAAGTCCAAGTGGACCAAGGACCTCCACATAAAATGGGATACACTGAAAGTAACAGAAGAGAAAGTGGGGAAGACCCTCGAACACGGTACTGGGGAAATTTTCCAACAGAATACCAATGGCTTATGCTTTAAGATCAAGAATTGACAAATGGGACCTCATAAAATTGAAAAGCTTCTGTAAGGCAAGGACACTGTCATTAGGACAAAACAGTGATCAACAGATTGGGAAAAGAGATTTACCAATCCTACGTCCAGCAGAGGGCTAATATTCAATATATACAAAGAACTCAAGAACTTGGTTCCACACTTTCTAAGGCATGGTTGGTCTCCTTCTCCTCTTCTCCGAGGCCCAAGTCCAGGAATCCCAAAATTCTGCCTCTGTGTGTCTTCCCCAGCTATTGGCTGCCGACATCTTTTTTTTTTAACCAATCAGAGCCAAATGGAGACAGGTTCCCAGAAGCTATGTGCAGACCCTCTTATGTTCCCCTTTTGGGGGGAACATAATAAGCAGCTCCATCCTCTGTCTTCTCTCAGTATTAGACATTTTTCCATCAGACATGCTCATCTAAGTGACATGAGTAGTCTTGTTTCTGGTGCATTTCTTTTTTTTCTTTTTTTTTTTTTTTTCGGAGCTGGGGACCGAACCCAGGGCCTTGCGATTACTAGGCAAGCGCTCTACCACTGAGCTAAATCCCCAACCCCGTTTCTGGTGCATTTCTAAGCGTATCATCCTTTTAGTCAAAATCCACTGTGACTGCTCTACTTATCACTTTTACTGCTAAGTGTGTCATCGTGCTTATTTTCATCTAGATTTTAAACATAAGTATTCTGGATCACATTGCCTCTGAATTCCTCCGGTCAGCTCACTAGCAGCCAAGCAACATTCATTATCTTCAGTTGCTTTGCCCACGAAATCTAATCAGCCCTACAGTTCTGCACTGCTTTCTGCTTGGTGGACGTCCCTGCCTCCTCTCTTACTGCTAATCCCACCTTATCGGCTGCAACCCGGTGATTCATCCCATCCTGTGGTCTTGTTTTCTAGAATTCTCCTGCCCCTGCTCCTCCTCAGCTCTGAGCCCTTGAAAGCATCCCTCATCCACTAAAGTTTTTACTTGTTTAGGCTTATATTCATGCCTTCAGTGTTTACTACCATTTCCTCCCTTAGCTTCCATCTCTCCTTTTCCTTTCTTCTCTACTGCAAACGAATATTATATAACAGAAGGGCCTCTGAATAAAGTTCTTGGGCTGCATTGACGAGTAAGACATCCTTGACTTTGCAGCATGTGCTGACAAATGAAAGATAGTTTTGCGAATCAAGCAGGAAAGAAGAAACAGAAAAACCAAATGGACAGAGTGGAACTGCATCTCTGAAGAAGAGCTTTGAAGCTAAAATGGATGACAGGTGAAGGAGACCCCCTCCAATAGCAGGGGTTCCTTTCAGACCCCAGGTTAGGCACAAACTGCACCCACACACCTGTTTTCACAGAGAGATCCTTCATTAAGCAGGTTAGGAAAGTTAAAGTGTCTTCCTTCTGACTCACGCAGAAAAATAGCAGCAAATGACCTTGCAGGTGTAATTTTTAAGAAGAGAACAGGGGAAAAGCTGTGCTAGAATGCTCTAGAATGTGGCGGTATATTTTGATTGAGCATGTTAACTGGGTTGACCACAGGGAACTTTTGCTTGCTAGACTTCAATATTTTGTTAGCTGGACCTTGGTGGTCAGGCTCAGGAGAAGGAAATGGCCAGATAAGGGAATAGACCTTGATAGCTAGCTTCAGGACTGTGAAGGTAAGGCTGGGAGAATGAGGGAGAAAGGCAAGACCTGCCAGAGATGCTATATGTGAGCTGGCCAGAGTCCTTCCACAGGTAGTCAGTGGGAGGAAGGGCTTGATCTACATTTCATCTTCAGGCACCACATGCTGGCCGCAGTGTAAAGAAATTATTTAAACAAAACCTCTCAGTCCCCAGCAAAGAAACCTGTTGCCACACACATCTCTGAACACATCTGGGGAGAACCTGAGAATCTGCATTTAGCACCAACTCTCACCAAAAAAAAGTGGAAGTATGAGTGGACAGGAAGCTAGGAGAATTACTGTTGTAAGTGGACAATGAAGGTGGCCTGGACTAGATGAGAGTCAGAGGGGATGGACCAAAGAGAAAGTCAGAGAGATCCTGGGATGACGCAGTGTCAGGTTTGCAATTCATAGGGAGCAGGGAGGAGAGAGGAAGCAATCAAGAAAATTTCCAGTGAAAAGTCCCCAAGTGGATGGGGTGCTGTTGCTGGAAGTAGGGGAGCCAGGGAGAAATGTGGAGCTAGCATAGAAGGACAGAGCTGAGTTTAGCAGAGTTTAGTGAACTCTGATCTTTCAGTTAGGGATGTAGGCTCTGTAGGCAGCCATCTTGGGTTTGGATGCTAGTCTAACCCTGTTCCAGTTGGAGAAGCCCAGGACAATTCTTCAGACTGACTGTGTTCTGCTTTTCCTGGTTTAACATTGTTAAAAATCGTATGCCCGTCCTAGGTGTTCAGGAAGGCCGGCTTCATCCTTCTGTGTATGTGGAGTCTGCAGCAATGTTTGGCATATTGTATTCCAGCTGAACAACCTCATCAATCCCGAAATACTGTCGATCTCAGGCTTTTCTAATGTGCTTGCTTTCTTTTATTTTGAATCTTATATATAGAATGCCTTTTAAAAACAATTTCTCTATTCAATCCCCACTTGTTCTCAGAGTTAACATTGAAGGCCACTTCTTCCATGATGCCACCAGACTTCCCAGAGATACCGTGGTCCTAGCTCAGCTCATACTAACTGCTTTTTGTCACCTGGTTTTAGAACAAAGTGTTCAGCATGGTGTTCTGAAGTTTTCTACATATGTCTCACGGGAATTCCCTTCACTGGCCATGGTAGAGCAGGTCAGAGTTTCTGATTTTTGTGTATCCACAAGGTCACTAGGAGAGTGAGCTCCTGCAATTAGTGTGTGAGCACTGAGGGCGTCAAGTGTTAAAGTTCTCATGAGTTGTGGGTAGTGTCATGATGTGTTTGTCTTAGATTACACTTGCACACACAGGACAAGCTTTATTTGTGACTTATGAGGTTATAGTTCATCACGTGCACACGTGCTGCAGTTTTGTGGTCTCTCTTTTTATTGTGGGGAGACTAATTTGACCGCACACTAAGAGTAGTTAAAACAAATTTTGTCATCTACGATAAGAAGAAAATCTATCTTTGGAAAACTAAGTAAATTTTTGTCATTTATACAGAGACAGACAGACAGACAGACAGACAGACAGACAGACAGACAGACAGACACACACACACACACACACACTTTCAACCAGCCATTTCTGTTGTACTGCTGTGAGCATTTCTCAGTGCCCTTCTCCATATTCTAAAGACGTTGTTTGATCACGCCACAGCACCTCCAATATAGAATGATTTTTTTCTTTTTCTTTTCTTTTCCTTTGTTTTAACATTACAAAATACTCTAGAATAAATGCAGAGCACTCACCAAGAAACAAACTTTTCCCTGAATAAGGCATAAATGGATGCCACACATAAACTCTTTGGAAATCGTAAAAAAAAAAAAGTATGAAAAAATAGCACACAATATTATCTTGGAAGATTGTATTTGAGGGATGAAAATAAAAAATATTTTCCATCTTTGGTTTAATTACTGCATTATTTCTTTAAAATTATAATCATACCTAAGTAATCAAACAAAAAGTAATGAAATTATTTTTTCATTTGTGTTGTTTTAAACAGTGTTTTGATAGCCCAGGCTGGATCTAAACTCTCTGTGTAGTTTACACTGTCCCTGTGCTCCTGATCCTCCTGCCTCTGTCTCCCAAGTGCTGGAATTATAGGCATTTGTCAGCACATTAGATTCTGAGTCTTAATTAAAGAAAATTGGAGATGGTGAAATGTCGCAGTGGGTCAAGGTTTTTGCCCCTAAACCTGGCAAACTGTGTTTGATCTTCAGGAGACTACGTGGTGGAAGGAGAGATGTGATTCCTGAAACTATCCTCTAACCTCCATGACCATACTGAAACACACACACACACACACACACACACACACACACACACACACACACACACACACAGGCAAAATGCAATAAAAAGATTATGCTTTAAAAAGAAAGTTTTTCTCTATCACATGGGACTTACACCAACATTTATATTATGAAGAAGCTATGGCTGTCTATGGACTATGAATTACTCCCTGCATCTACACAGGAGCCTCTATCCTAGACTTGTCTAGGCATGAAACTTCTCAATTCTTTCAGTTTCCTGAGCAATGCCTTTCTGGGTAGAACTACCAGACAATGAAAGAAACTAGGCTTGACATGCAAAAAAAGTTATGTAAGAAGGCCCTGAAAATTGTGTGAAAAGCAAGGGTCAGTTTCTAAATTTAGAACATTTTATGATCTGTATGAACTCAGATGTCTCTACCCAGCAACTCTAGGCAGCCTCTGTTGGGTGCAGTTCATGTTAAGTGGGCAGCTGCACAGATGAATTTCTGCTGTCCTGTTGGAGATAGTGGAAAACTGTGCATCTGATTATAGGCTTATGATTAAAATGCATAGATACATGTATGGAGCCACTAAAATAAGAGGGCACTTCTCCCATTCCAAGGTTTGCTTAGATTCCCCTAACTGTGCACTGCAAACAATGATCCACATTTGGGGACATACAGATTATCACAGTTACAGTGAGGTCAAAACTGCTCATCTTACAGGCAGATCCTGGGTATACCTGAGCTTGTCTTTCCTCAGGAACAATGGCAGTGTTAGCCCAGACATACCAGGAGGCAGAAATGCCACTCATTGTCATGTGTGCCCTCAGCTCACTGCTAATAGCTACTGAAAGCATGCATGCACAATCCACTTCTTAAATTGTAATATAATATTGTTATAAATTGTTTGAGAACTTCATAGAGTGTGTTTAATAATTCCCATCCCACTGTTCCTCCTATATCATCCCAAATCCATCCCACCTCTCCTTAGTTTCAGATTCTTTTTGGTTTGTTAAATAATCCATGGAGTTAAAATTGTGTTTTCCATGGACTCACAGATATGGGGCCAGGCATGGGTACATAGTCAACCTACTAGGGGTCACACCTTTAAAGAAAATTGAGTCCCCATCAGAAATTAGCAATTGGCACCCAATTAGAGTTAGGGGCTCTCAAGCCCCTCTTCCCTCCATGATAGCACATAGGCTGCTTGATCTTTTGTACATCTTCTGCATCCACAACTGATGTGGGTTCATGCCAACAATGGTCCTGTCCTGTCAAGAAGACACTGTTGTATTTTGGTCCTCCCCAATCCCTGGCTTTTACAGCCTTTTCACCTCATTGTCTGTGATAGTTCCTGAGCCCTGGGGTATGTGTGTGTCTATTTGTTGCTGAGCATTGAGTCTGATAAAGAAATACTGAATCCTGCCTTCTGAGTTCTGCCTGCTCATGGAGCTGACCTGGTCCCACAGGTCTCTGTACCCAAATCCCATTGGGGAAGAGAGCTGGACTCTCAGAAGTATAGACAATCCTGAGATCTCAGGGAAGACCACCACTTCTTCTCATATTCCTGACCCAAGAGGAAACCACTCAGAGCCCTCTTGCCACAAGAACCTAGGAGCAGTCAGGTACAGGATCCTTCCACTTTCTACCTGTGCCTGGAGCTGACCCTGTGACATAGCTCTGTATACCCAGATATCACTGAGAGAAAGCTGGTCTCCAGCGGTATGGACACACAGGCTTACAGGAAAGTCAAGCCACTGACAGAGATAGCAGGACCAGCTAACACCAGAGACAACCAGATGGCAAGTGGCAAGCACAGGAATCTAAGCATCAGAAACCAAGACTACTTGGCATTATCAGAGCCCAGTTTTCCCCCCAAAGAAAATAGTGGATATCCCAACACACCAGAAAAGCAAGATTTGGATTTAAAATCACATCTCATGATGATGATAGAGGACTTTAAGAATTTCATAAATAACTCCCTTAAAGAAACACAGGACAATACAGGTAAACAAGTAGAAACCCTTAAAGAGGAAACACAAAGACCACTTAAAGAATTACAGGAAAACCCAACCAAACAGGTGAAGGAATTGAACAAAACAATCCAGGATCTAAAAATGAAAATAGAAACAATAAAGAAATCACAAAGGGAAACAACCTTGGAGATAGAAAACCTAGGAAAGAAATCAGGAGTCATAGACGAGATCATCAACAAGCAAATACAAGAGATAGGAGAGAGAATCTCAGGGGCAGAAGATACCATAGAAAATATTGACACAACCATCAAAGAAAAAGTAAAACTCAAAAAGCTCCTAACCCAAAACATCCAGGAAACCCAGGACACAATGAGAAAGTCAAACCTAAGGATAATAGGTATAGAAGAGAGCAAAGATTCCCAACTTAATGGGCCAGTAAATATCTTCAACAAAATTATAGAAGAAAACTTTCCTAACCTAAAGAAAGAGATGCCCAAAATCATATAAGAAACCTACAGAACTGCAAATAGATTGGGCAAGAAAAGAAACTCCTGCTGTCATATAATAGTCAAAACACCAAATACACAAAACAAAGAAAGAATATTAAAAAAG
The DNA here is from genome assembly GCF_011064425.1 of Rattus rattus. Taxonomy (NCBI): domain Eukaryota; kingdom Metazoa; phylum Chordata; class Mammalia; order Rodentia; family Muridae; genus Rattus; species Rattus rattus. Next base: position 133,791,804 of record NC_046154.1, on the reverse strand, counting down.
AAATAAGGAAAAAAAGTCAAGTAGCATAAAGGTCAGAATTAGACCAGACTTCTCAACAGAGACTATGAAAGCTAGAAGATCCTGAGCAGATGTCATACAGACTCTAAGAGAACACAAATGCCAGCCCAGGCTACTATATCCAGCAAAACTCTCAATTATAGATGGAGAAACCAAGGTATTTCATGACAAAATCAAATTTACACAATATCTTTCTACAAATCCAGCTGTACAAAAGGATAATAGAGGGAAAAACCCCAACACTAGAAGAGAAACTACACACTAGAAAAAGCAAGAAAGTACTCTCCTTGCAACGAACCCAAAAGAAGAGAGATACACAAACATAACTCTACTTTTAACAACAAAAATAACAGGAAAAAACAATCACTATTCCTTAATATTTCCTAACATCAGTGGACTCAAATCCCCAATAAAAAGACATAGACTAACAGACTGGATGCATAAAGAGGACCCAGCATTTTGCTGCATACAGGAAACACACCTCAGAAAAAAAAAAAAAGACAGATACTACCTCAGAGTAAAAGGCTGAAAAACAATTTTCCAAGCAAATAGTTCCAAGAAACAGCTGGAGTAGCCATATTTTTTATTGGCTCTTTTTAAATTTACATTTCAAGTGTTATCCCTTTCCCCAGTTTCCTGTCCATAAACCCTGTATTCCATACTCCCTCCCCCTTCTTCTATGATATTGTCCCCCACAACCATACCTCCCCACCCTGGCATTCCCCTAGACTAAGTGGTCCAGCCTTGGCAGGTCTAAGGGTTTCTCCTCCCATTGGTGCCCAACAAGGACACCCTTTTCTACATTTGAAGCTACAGCCATGGGTCTGTCCATGTGTATTTTTTGAATTGTGGTTTAGTTCCTGGGAGCTCTGGTGGGTTGATATTATTGTTCTTATGGGGTTGCAGCCCCTTAAGATCCTTCGATCTTTTCTCTGACTCCTCCAATGGGGACCCCGTTCTCATTTCAATGGTTAGATGCAAGCATTTGCCTCTGTATTTGTCATGCTTTGGCTGAACCTCTCAGGAGACAGCTATATCAGGCTCCTGTCAGTATGCACTTCTTGGCATCAGCAATATTGTCTGGGTTTGGTGGTTGTATGTATATAGGCTGGACCCCAGGTGGGGCAGGCTCTGAATAGCCATTCCTTCAATCTCTGCTCCAAACTTTGTCTCTATAGCTCCTCCTATCAATACTTTTGTTCCCTCTTTTAAGAAGGAATGAAACATTTGCATTTTGGTGGTCCTTCTTCTTGAGCTTCATGTGATCTGTGGATTGTATCTTGGGTAATCCGAGTTTTTAGGCTAATATCCACTTACCAGTCAGTGCAGACCATGGTTTTTTGGTGTGTGTGTGTGTGTGTGTGTGTGTGTGTGTGTGTGTGTGTGTGTTTGTGTGTTTGTGTGTGTGTGTGTGTGTGTGTGTGTGTGATTAGGTTACCTCACTCAGGATGATATTTGTTAGTTTCATCCATTTGCTTATATCTGATATTGAATAAAATAGACTTTCAACCAAAAGTTATCAAAAAAAATAAGGAAGTACACTTCATAGACATCAAAGGAAAAAATGCACCAAGATGAACTCTCAATCCTAAATATCTATGCTCCAAATGCAAGGGCCCCTACTTTCATATAAGAAACCTTACTAAAGTTCAATGTTCACATTGCATCTCACACAATAATAGTGGGAGATTTCAACACCCCACTATCATCAATGGACTGATCAAGGAAACAGAAAATGAACAGAGACATAGAGAAACTAACAGAAGTTATGAACCAAATGTATTTATCAGATATCTATAGAACAGTTAGTCCTAAAACAAAAGAATATACCTTTTTTCAGCACCTCATGGTACCTTTTCCAAAATTGAACATATAATTGGTCACAAAATAGGCCTCAACATATACAAGAAGATTGAAATGATCCTCTGCATCCTATTGGATCATTATGGACTAAGGCTGGTCTTCAATAACCACAAAAACAACAGAAACCGCACATCCACATGGAAGTTGAACAACATTCTACTCAATGATAACTGGGTCAAAGAAGAAGTGAAGAAAGAAATTAAAGAATTTTTAGCATTTAATGTAAGTGACAGCATACCCAAACGTATGGGACACAATGAAAACAGTGCTAAAAAGAAAACTCATAGCTCTGAGTGCCTTCAAAGAGAAACTGGAGAGAGCATACACTAGCAATCTGACAGCACACCTAAAAGTTCTAGAACAAAAAGAAGCAAATATACCCAAGAGGAGTAAATGGCAAGAAATAATCAAACTCAGGGCTGAAATCAACCAAATAGAAACAAAAAGGACTGTACAAAGAATCAACAAAACAAGGATCTGGCTCTATGAGAAAATCAACAAGATAGATAAACCCTTAGCCAGACTAACCAGAGGGCACAGAGAGAATATCCAAATTAACAAAATCAGAAATGAAGAGGGAGACATAACAGACTGAGGAAATTAAAAAAAAATCATTAGATCCTACTCCAAAGGCCTATATTCAACAAAACTGGAAAATATGGATGAAATGGACAATTTTCTAGTCAGATACCAGGTACCAAAGTTAAATCAGGATCAGATAAACTATCAAAACAGTCCCATAACTCCTAAGGAAATAGAAACAGTTATTAAAAGTTTCCCAACCAAAAGAAGCCTAGGACCAGATGGGTTTAGTGGACAATTCTGTCAGACTTTCATAGAGAACCTAATGCAATACAGTCCAAACTATTCCACAAAATAGAAACAGAAGGAACACTACCCATTTCCCTCTATGAAGTCACAATTACGCTTATTCCTAAACCACAGAAAGACCCAAAAAAGAAAGAATTTCAGACCAATTTCCCTTATGAAAATTGATGCAAAAATACTCAATAAAATTCTTGTAAACCGAATCCAAGAACACATCAAAATGATCATCCATCATGTAGGCTTCATCCCAGGGATACAGGAATGGTAATCCAGTATAAAACAAACTCAAAGGAAAGAAAACCCACATGATCCTCTGATTAGATGCTGAGAAAGCATTTGATAAAATTCAATACCCCTTCATGATAAAAGTGTTGGAAAGATCAGGAATTCAAGGCCCATACCTTAACTTAGTAAAGACAATATACAACAAACCAGTAGCCAATATCAAACTAAATGCAAAGAAACTTGAAGCAATCCCACTAAATCGGGGACTGGACAAGGCTACCCACTCTATACCTACATATTCACTTCAATACTTGAAGTCCTACCCAGAGCAATCAGACAACAAAAGGAGGTCAAAAGGATACAAATTGGAAAGGAAGAAGTAAAAATAGCACTATTTTCAGATTATATGATAATACACCTAAGTGACCCCAAAAGTTCTACCGAGAACTTCTAAGCCTGATAAACAACTTCAGCCAAGTGGCTGGATATAAAATTAACTCAAACAAATCAGTAACCTTCCTCTACTCAAAGCATAAACAGGATGAGGAAGAAATTATGGAAATGGCACAATAGTCACAAATAACATAAAATACCTCAGTGTGACTCTAACCAAGCAAGTGAAAGATTTGTATGACAAGAACTTCAAGTCTCTGAAGAAAGAAATTCAAGATCTCATGAGATGGAAAGATCTCCCATGCTCATAGATTGGGAGGATTAATATTGTAAAATGGCCATTTTGCCAAAAGCAATCTACATATTCAATGCAATCCCCATCATAATTCCAACTCAATTCTTCATAGAATTAGAAAGAGCATTTTATAAATTCATTTGGAATTACAAAAAACCCAGGAGAGGGAAAACTGTCCTCAACAATAAAAGAACTGGGAAAATCACCATCCCTGACCTCAAGCTGTATTACAGAGCAATAGTGATAAAAACTGTATGCTGTTGGTACAGAGACAGGCAGGTAGATCAGTGGAATAGAATTCAAGACCCAGAAATGAACCCACACACTTATGGTCACTTGATCTTTGACAAAGGAGCTAAAACCATCCAATGGAAGAAAGATAGCATTTTCAACAAATGGTGCTGGTTCAACTGGAGGGCAGCATGTAGAAGAAGGCAAATCAATCCATTCTTCTCACCCTGTACAAAGCTTAAGTCCAAGTGCATCAAGGACCTCCACATCAAACCAGACACACTCAAACTAATAGAAAGAAAAGTTGGGAAGAGTCTGGATCACATGGGCACTGGGTAAATTTTCCTCAATAGGACACCAATGGCTTATGCTCTAGGATCAAGAATAGACAAATGGATCCTCATAAAACTGCAAAGCTTCTGTAAGGCAAAGGGCACTGTCATTAGGACCAAATGATAACCAACAAATTGGGAAAAGATCTTTACCAATCCTACAACTGATGGAGGACTAATATCCAAAATATACAAAGAATTCAAGAAGTTAGACTCCAGAGAATTTAATAACCCTATTAAAAATTGTGTACAGTGCTAAACAAAGAATTCTCAGCTGAGGAATATCAAATGGCTTGGAAGTAGCTAAAGAAATGTTCAACATCCTTAGTCATCAAGGAAATGCAAATCAAATCAACCCTGAGATTTCACCTCACACCAATCAGAATGGCTCAGATCAAAAACTCAGCTGACAACAGATGCTGGCGAAGATGTGGAGAAAGAGGAACACTTCTCCATTGTTGGTGGGATTGCAAGTTGGTAGAACTACTCTGGAAATCAGTCTGCAGGTTCCTCAGAGAAATTGGACATAGTACTACCTGAGGACCCGCCTATACCCCTCCTGGGCATATACTCAAAAGATGCTCCAACATACAACAAGAACACGTGCTCCACTATGTTCATAGCAGCCTTATTTATAATAGCCAGAAGCTGGAAAGAACCCAGATGCCCTTCAACAGAGGAATGGATACAGAAAATGTGGTACATCTACACAATGGAGTACTACTCAGCTATCAAAAACAACGACTTCATGAAATTCATTGGCAAATGGATGGAACTGGAAAATATCCTGAGTGAGGTAACCTAATCACAGAAAAACACACTTGGTATATACTCATTGATAAGTATCAAAACCCTGAAGAGAGAAGTTCCATAATACAGTAGGTGGTTATAATATATACATATATATATATATATGTATATGTGTGTGTGTATAAATATATAATTTATCATGAAGAACTGGAAGAATAAGAGGGTTTCAGATATAAGTAAATGCTGGATGAGTTGATCAGTGTGCAATGCATACATGTGCTGCAACCTGACACTTCACCTCATAAATATGTATAGTACTTTCATCAATAATTTTATTGACGAGGAGAAGAGGACATCTAATACTCTCATGGGTGCATTTGATTCCTTGCCTGTGACAAGCACACATACTCCTCTGGATGAATTTCCAACCCCAGGAAATGGGCAAACTTGTTACACAAAATGACTGAATGGAATAAAATACAGGTGAATGTGATATATTCTTACATGCAGTATTAATACAATCATTGTCCATTGTCATTTGTAGTTTGATAGCTTATTGGCTGGATAAAGATTCGGAGTTCTAAATGGCAGGGGATCAGGACTTTTTGTGCTTTTTCCACTAGTGACCCCCTTATACTGAGAATGTATTACAGTTTATACATGTGTATGTTACACACACACACACACACACACACACACACACACACACACACACACAGGTATGTGAAAAGTTATTTAACTCTAACATTTTATGTGCATGTGTGTTTTGCCTACATGAATGTGTACTTACCCTGTGCATGCCTGGTGACCATGGAAACTGGAAGAATGTATCAGATCTTCTGGAACTGGGGTTAACTTTGGTTTTAAATCGCCATGTGGGTGCTGAGAACTGGACCCAGGTTCTCTACAGAAAGAGTAAACTTTCTTAACCAATGAAGTGTCTCTCCAGCATCCCTCACCCCTAAAAATACTTCTTTGTTATAATACGATTTATTTATTTACTAAAGATGAAATAAAATGTCCATACCATTGAAATGGGTATGCTTGTTTATTTTAACAGAAAGTATTATATTTTGGCTAGAGGTTTGCTGCTTCAGGGCAAAAAATATTGTCAGTTTTTTGTCTATTAATATTTTAATTTTATAATTTTCATTACAGAATATAAATATGTAAAACAAAAGGGAAAAACTATGTATAGGGACCTTTTAGAAGTTTTTAGAAGTTCTGTACTAATGTCAAATCAATACTCATTGAGCATTTATTTTTACGACACTCAAATGAGCAACGGATAAATGTTTAGACAATTGCATACACATATAGAGCATATCACAATCATATATGTCCTCTATCACTCTTCTTTATCCCTCTTCTTCCTTTACTGGTTCTCGCCAACCTAACTGTTCCCTGCGTGCGTGCGTGCGTGCGTGCGTGCGTGCGTGCGTGCGTGCGTGCGTGCGCAGGAGCTCTAATATGTTTCTCATTGGTGTGAGCTGTTCATGTCATACGGATTCTGTTTATCTCTTTCATCCACTCTTGATAGGCATATCATCACAGTTCAATACTCTTTAAGTTTGCCTACAGTTAAGAGGTCAGGATTTCTAGAGGAGCCTTTTCCTTCCATTCTGAAGGACTTACGGTGGCATGAGATAGACACAGGTGAAGGTTTCTACATGAGCAAACCCACCCATCCCACTATTCATGAAAGGCAGATGCCTTGCTAGTCTTCAGAGAGATGGTTATTTACTCTGAAAAGTGAATTCTAGGCAGATATTTACATTCCTGATGATCAGGGATGTTTCCGTGGAATGTCACCGAAATGACTCACAGGAGAATAGTTCCCAATATGCAGCAGAAACTTGATCTCCCTGCTTACCATCTGGTGCAGGAACTGGAAACAGCTCATTGCCTCACTGCCTCTCCTCACACGCTGCTTGGGAATAGAGAAAAGGCACACTCTAATTCTGAAGCACTCTCAGTGAGTAAATGTGATAGAACACTGGTGTGCAAAATCCTGAGAGAAGGAACTCTGGAGGACACAAATTAATCTGCATTTCTATTTAGATATCTTTTCCAGCATTGGGGATTGAATATAGAGCCTCATATCTGCTGAGCAAGCACTCTATCATTAACTAACATGCCAATTCGTCTGTTTAGTTTTTATTTTGATCCATTCTCACTAAATTGCCAAAGCTAGCCTTAAACTTGAGACCCTCCTCCTTTAGCTTCCTAAGTAGCTGGAATGATAGCTCTGTGACACTGGGTATGGCTCTATTAGCTTTTAAAATTGTGTCAAAATTCACCTAATATTAATGTATCATTTTATTCATCTTAATATAAACTGTTTTGTGACATTAAGTATGCTACAATGGTGTACCCCTAGTTCCATGTATTACAGTGCTGGAGTTTCACCACTCTCCAGTGCCAGGATCTTAAAATCACTGCTAAGAAGATTTTGGCACGTAGTAACAGTTTGCTTTTAATCCCTTTCTTCCTCAATCTTGAGGTAGTCACTAACCCCGAGTAATTACCTTCTGTCTCCTCAAATATACTTGTTTTGTATATTTGAAATGAATAGAAACTGACACGTCCTGACCTTGTGAATGTGGCTCCTTCCATTTAATGTATTTATTTCAAGGAATAAATTGTACCATGAGCCAAGACTGCATTCCTTTCTCTGCCTGAGTAGTAACCTGTTGAACGTACAAACACCGTGCTTTGTTTCTCTATTCATCCACTAAGGACATTTGTATGGCATCCACCTTTCTGTTTTTGTGAGTAGTGGTATTAGGAATTGTTTTCTGTTCTCTTGGTGAATATATCCAGAAGGAAATGTTTGCTGGTCATTGCTAGTTTGGTATGAACTTGTGAGGGAACTCCTAAACTCGTTTGCATAGAAGCTGTCCCAGCCTACATTCCCGTCATTAAGTTAAATCTTGTCAAATCTTCACAGCCTTGTAAATGCTGGCTATTTCTGGTTTTGTAGCAATCATCCTATTTCACACCTACTAGGTGTTATTATAGCGTGTTATGGTGGCTTGAGTTTTATTCCTCTGTTGACCAGTGGTGAATAGCATCTTCTGTGTGTTCTTGACCACTGGTATATCTTCATTGGAGCAATGTCTGTACAAGTTCATTGCTTATTGTTCATTTGAGTTGGTTGTCTTTGGCTGCTGGCTTCATTTGCTTTTTAATGGCAAGGTTTCTTGTCCATTATTTTTAAAGCTCTGGTAAGGGGACTGGGCTTCTGATTCTGTTCATGTTCTTTTATCCCCAGAGCTGGTGCCTGTGATCCCTGACCTATTAGCAGGAATTCTGCAGCTGTTATTACATCAGGAAAGGAACTTTAGATGGGAAGTTTATCCTCAATTATGTGATCCCACAGTGATAGCACAGACTTAATAAATGGAGGCCAGAGAGTCAGAGAGGGGGGTTCTGAGAAAACAGAGGCAAGTCTAGAAAGATATGTTCGATGAGGTAGGAAGGAGCCACAGGTGATACCTCTAGACACCTTCCCAGGTAAATGCCGGTCTATCAGCCTGTGGATTTGAGCTTCTTAAAGCCACTGATGACCAGAACCGCAGGACTACATATCCATGTCGTATGGAGCTATGAGTATGTAGTAAGTTGTTGTAACAGTGATAAGAGAATGTCCCGTACATCTGAAGACAGGAAGTGTGTTTACAAGTCTGAAAAGAACTTGTGTCACCTCTGACAAGAGGTGACAGCATCGTCTCCATAGCCTGTCCTCTGCACAAAGACGGTTGAAACCACTGAGTACCTTGCATAGACACTGGCCCACCCACATCCTCCATGTGCCTCTTCTGCCAATTCTCATAGAAAGGAACTGCTTGGCTATAACAGTTTAGTAATCATCTATTTGGGCAGAAACAGTGACTAGGAAGAAGAAAACTTGTTAAAGCCTGTACATTTTTTGTGTAAAATCTACTTAATTCTCAGTACAGGTCAGTAACAGACAGAGGTAGAGAAAGAGTATGCTATAAAACACTAAGTATGAACTCAACCACACACCAGGGTTTTCACTGGTGACTTTCAAAAGTAACAGAGGATAGACATAACATGTTTTAAATAAGAAATGTGTTTTATGGGATGTGCTCTCTTTGTTTGGTTGCAAGTTTTCTGGGAGGCATAACTTAAATAAGAGGCACTTCTTTTTTGGGTTGGGGAGGGCAGTTTTGCAACTTTATTTGCAACCAGTAGGTTAGTTCTCATGTACACTGACCATCTGTAGATTGTGAACGTGGTAGCAGGCACATAAGTTATCATTGTGTAGAGCTTATTTGGTGACTCCTCGTCCTCAGCCCTTTTTCTGGACAAACGTACTCAGATACGATATAGAACATTCCTCATTCCCTCGGCCCAGACGGCTTTACTGAGCCTGCTGTCAATGCACACATCTGGAGTGCCCATTGCCTTCATGGCAAATTTCTGAATTTCTCTGAGTGCCCGAGGAGCTTCTTGAAGCCCACTTCATGGACGTGCTCGTGAATGTTGATGGTGTATTCTCAGGTCACCAACTCGTTGATGGCAGAACGGCCCTTCTCCTTCTCACCACTCTTCTTTGCGGGAGCCATTCTGCTGGTCCCAAGTTGGAAAGACGATGCGCTTCTCTAAATGATGAGAGCAGAGGGTTTTGTCAAATGTGTGAGTCACGAGGCGGGGTTAGTAATGTTGGCTTCCCTCGCTTATCTTCCGCCACAAGGTTTCAGCTCAGGAAACCACTGATGAGCTTTGCCAGATTAGATGTGTTCTGTTGAGATCTCATTTCATTTTACATTCAGTTCTATATTTCACCCACAATTATGACAGCATGGCAGGTGAGAGGTACAAAAAGTTGGGGATGTGAGTAATTTCCTTTTTGCTCTCACTTTAGGGATTAATGGGTTATTAAATTGTTCTTCTAATAGATGGGTTGTTTTATCTTCTGTTTTGTTTTGTTTGGGGGGTTGTTTGGTTTCTTTGCTTAGTTTTCTTTTTTTTTGTTAATTTTGCTAGACTATCTTCTCTTAGTTTTGCCCTTTTCCATAATAAAATAATATCTTGAAAATCTTATTAATTTTTGGCTTATTATATTTTATTCTACTTTTGTTTCTGACTATTTTAGAACCAAGGTAGACGGTGGTGTTCCTCACCCGCTATGTGGGCTGTTTCTAGCCTGGTGTTGATTCAAGGTGAGCAGAAGAGAATATTTGGACTGACTCTGTATAGTATTCATAAGAATGACTTCTAAACAAGTCCTGACATTTCCCCACGAGATACTGCCTATAAAATAAGAAACATAACCCAGTAGCAGGCTGGTACATGCTATAGTTGGACTGTATTAGAGACCCAACCCTCCAACGCAGTAAAGCTTGGAGGTGGGGCTGAAAGGGCATGATTCATTATGAGGCTTGGGGTCGGTGTGGTGAGATGAAGCCTTGGCAGAAGTGGTTTGGTTGGTGCAAGAGTCTGCTGTGGTAAACAAGCATCTGAACTTCTCTTGGTGTCTCCGTCCCTCCTCACACCCTTTTTCTTTCCACCTTCAGGTGACACAGCACCACGGCCTTCAGTGTGCCAGCCTCGCACTCCTTCTTGGATCTCCAGTGCCCTAAACTGTGAGCTGAAAGTATTTCCACTGCACACTAAAAATATCAGAACAGGATTTTAACCTGTGTTAAAATTCTGCAAGGTCAAAACTAATAGAGTTAAAACAAGGCTTTGAGTTAACTTCAGTTTCCTTGAAAATAAATACCATGTATACGCAGGTACAGAAGAAGAAGAAGTTTGATTCCCTTGAGCCAATTGTTATGTGGCTGCTCATAACTGAGCTTTGGTTCTCTGATAAACCCTCTTAACCCCTGAGCCATCTCTCTATCTCCCATCAGAACTTTTGAAATGTGTGCTTGGCAGACCACTATTCAAGTTGACACATAAAATGAGCCACCATGCATTACTATGACATAATGCCTGGCAGAGCAGGGGAAAATGTATTTGGGTTCATGGTTTGAGAGGACTCATTCCATCACAGTGGTGAAGGCTTGTCACATCCAGTCATGAAGACAGGCCGCATCATATCCCAATGGCATGAGTGTGGTAGAGGCTGTTTCTATCACAACAGACTACAGAGAACTGTGAGAGGAAGGGAGTGAAAGGGTCTCATTTTATAATATTCCATAATGTCAGTATAGATCAGTTCAACTTTTTAGAGACCAGCAGCAACACTGCACAGGGAGGTGTGGTTTATTAGCTGGTGATCATGGTCACAACAACGCAACACATGGAGCTTTTTAACTGAACATAGCTTATCTCTGTTGTGGCTGTGCATTCTGTCATACAGAGAGAACTTCCTCATTTTCTTGGTATCAGATGGTCCCTTCTCTGCTGGTTCAACTAGCACATGTTAGGCTGTCTATACTATTTGTGTGATATGTTGTGGTGGATAAAAGAAGTTCATGGCAACTGAACCCTACCTAGTACCTTCTACAAGGAAATCTATACTCAGAGGAGTAGCACATGGGCAAGGCATGAGTGGAGCAGAGCCAACAGGCTAGAGCTCTAAGAAGGGAGGATGGTAGAGAAAGACAGTAATGTGGGAAAGGGAGTAGAATAGAAATGGGGTTGTATTCCCTAATTTTTTCTAAGTGCTGCCTATAATACATACTTTCTTAGATCTCCACCTTGTTTTTATCAGGAGCACTTTAACTTCAAAGTATAAAAAATTAATATTAGAAGTTCTTTGTTCTAGGAAAAGCATTTTAAAAAACTATCTGATTAAACAAGAAAGATAAGTATATTCAGGTTGTAAGCATTTACAAAGATACCTGTTGGCTATTTGCATGTCTTCTCTTGAGAGCGAGCTTTTCAGATGTTTAGCCAATATTTAGCCAAGTGTTGTTGTTGTTGTTTTGTTGTTGTTGCTGTTGTTACTAACTTCAGTGAACCTGTCACACTTTCTAGATAGTAAGTGATTAGCTAATACTTCCCCATTCTGAAGGTCGGTTGCCTTTGTTGATGTAAAGTATTATTTACAAACTTTCTGTCTTTGTTGTGTGACTTTTCAGGACCATAGTCAAACCCAGGGTCACACACATGCTGGGCAAATGCTCTACCATGGAGTTTCATACCCAAGTTTGCTATTCGTTTATATTTTCACATTTTCTCATCAGAACTAATGGGAAGAGACCTATTAAGATCCCTGTTTCCTGCCTAGCCTTGCAGACTTGAAGTACCAGGGTGGGGGGATACCCAGGGGTCCCCCCACCTGCTCAGAGGAGAAGGGGAGGAAGGATGGGGAAAGGATTGTGGGAGGGGATGACCAAGAGGGGGGCAGTGAGTGGGATAGAAAGTGAATAAGTTAAAATAAAATTAAATTTAAAAAGATTACTGCTTCTCTCTCTTGTAATGATAATTTGTCATTGTATGTTAAAATATGTAACCTACTCTTTAATTTTGATTTTATAGAGGGTTATAAGAATGCTATGAGTCACAGAAGAACTTTGAAGTATGGACTCTTAAACAGTGTCAAGGCTGTGCTAAAATATAGGAACACATTAAGGTAGACTGAATGCATTTGTGAATTATGATAGAGCCTGAGGTCAAGATGTAGCTCTCAGCTGCTGCTTTCGCTTCATTCATGCCACCACAATCCCTCCATGATTTTACTGGACCCCTGAAACTGTAAGCAAGCACCCCAGTTAAATCTTTTCTTTTATAAGAGTTGGCTTGGTTATGGTGTCTCTTCCCAGAATTGGAACAGTGATGAAGACTCTCTCTCTCTCTGTCTCTCTCTCTCTCTCTGTCTCTCTCTCTCTCTGTCTCTCTCTTTGTCTCTCTCTCTGTCTCTCTCCCTCTCTGTTTCTCTCTCCCTCTCTGTCTCTCTCTGTGTCTCTCTGTGTCTCTCTCCCTCTCTGTCTCTCTCTGTCTCTCTCTCTGTGTCTCTCTCTGTCTCTGTCTCTGTCTCTCTCTGTGTGTGTGTGTGTGTGTGTGTGTGTGTGTGTGTTTCTGTGTCTCTGTGTGCATATGTGGTGTGAATGAAGAAAAGCTCGAGAGATTAGAAGAGGACATTCAGATCTTGAACCTCAAACACAAATGCAAGGGTGGGGGTTGGGGGGAATGGGAAGTGATGTGAGGTATTTTTTGCTTCCAAAGCTTGTCCTCAGTAATATACTTCTTCCAGTGAGACTACTATGTAGCCTTCCTCTACACTTCCTAGACCTTCCCAAACAGTGCCAACAACTGGGGACCAAGCACTTGAATACTTAAGCCTGTGAGGGATATTTCTCATTCAGATCACCACAGATTCCCCTAGGGATGGAATTCCAGGCAGTGGTAAGCTAGCGATGTGGGTGCTGGAAACTGAACTCAGATCATCTGCAAGATCAGGATGTTCTCTTTTACCACTGAGACATCTTCCTAGATAATAGTCAAGGCTTTTAATAGTCCTTTCTTAGAATCTCCTCCCCAGGTGACTTGGGATTCTTTCTTTTCTCTGTATAACCACAAGAAGTTGTTCTTGGAATATATTACTCCATAGGCCGTATGTTCAAATTTGCTACATATTGCATTTTTCATCTGTCTGCCACAGTTATAACTTTTCATTGCCAAAATATTTCCTCACAATCATTGTTTATTTATTGTTTAAAGATGAATCTTACTATGTAGCCTTCCTTCGCTGACCTAGGAACAGGTTTATACCATTTATGGAACAGGTTTGTCTTGAACTCATGTTGGACTTTGTGCTTCTGTCTCTTGGATTCAAGGATTACTGGTATCTATGACCATGCCCAGCTTGTAAGTTGAAACCTTTTTTTTCAAGAGTTATTCAAACAAATCTATTGCACAGAGATATGGGTCATCCAAAAACATGAGATTACCAGTATTAATAGAAAAGCAGTCTTTTGTGGAGAGTTCTTTTCATAGCCTTTCAAGATACATCCCTCCACATGACAGCATGAATCTGCATTTCATTCCTTTTCATGACTTCATACTATTTCACCATATAAACACTTTATATGGTTTATTTATCGTATTCACCAGTCAATACAAATTTAGTCATTTTAGTCTTTTAGCTATTTTAAACATTTTAATTTGAATATCTGTTTTCAATACTTTGCACATATACCCAAATTAGCGTTTTCTTGGCTATATAGTAATGCTACATAAACACATTGCTTTATGTCGTTCTTTATATTTTGTGATTCTAGTTCCACGACTTTTGATGGTTTTGACTCGCACGTCTATAATGACAAGTGTTATGCATCATTTGGGGTGCTGCTATGTGTGCAACTTTTGTTATTCTTTTGGAGAAATGTCTATTAAAATGCTTTGGCCATTTTAAAACTTATATTTTTTACCGTGGAGTTGCAAATATTTTTGTGTCTTCTGGATATGATTTTCAACTATTTTCTCCCACTGAATGGGTTTTGTTTTTATTTTGTTGATCTGTTCATAAGTGCTATGTCTTCTTGATAGATACTACCACAAAATGTCATCTTCTATCAGCAGGAAACAAATTTTTGCGTATTTTTACTTAATATGATTACAGCTACACGAGTTTTCATTTGGGAGCTGTTTTGACATTATATCCACTGAGTACTGTTTTGATTATATGTCCTCCTTCATCTTTTGCTTTCAGGCTAGTTACATTTCTGGATCTATATGTACTCAGGCTAGTTACATTTTGGGATCTATATGTGCACATTTTATGCAGGATGTATAGTTAGAACATTACTGTAAATCCATTCCCTCAATCTCTTATTCTGATTGGCTGACAGATTTAATTCATTTACATTAATAATAATAATAATAATAATAATAAAGCAAAACTGCTATCTTTAACTCTACAATTTAAAATGTGTCTTTGATCTTGTTTTCTTTTTTCTTCAAAGCTAGTTTTATGAGAATATTTACTATTACACTGTACATGCAGATAGATGCTTTTAAGCCATGTAAGTGTTAGTCTCGTCTGGGCCTGCTAGTGCCACTTGGAAGCATGGGACACATCTCATGCCTTGTTTTATCTAAAACACACTGGCAGCATTAACATACATACTGGCCAGTATATACACAAAGATTAATTTAAAGGTGGGACAATTATTTAAGGAAATGTTATGATCGATTTTTTTCTCTTAAGAAATGCTGTCTTAGTAAATGTTCTATTGCTATGAAGAGACACCAAGACCACAGCAGCTCTTATAAGGAAAACATTTAATTGGGGTTAGTTTACAGGTTCAGATGTTTAGTCTGTTATCATCACGGAGGGAATTATGGCAGCATGCAAGGAAACACAGTGTTGGAGAAGGAGCCAAGAGTTCTGTATTTGCCTGCAGGCAGCAGTAAGATAGAGACACTGGGTCTGGCATAAGCATTTGAAACCTCAAAACCTATCCTCCCTCCCCTCCCCCCACCCAGCGATATAATTCTTCCCAAAAGGTCACACCTCCTTGGTGACCAAGCATTCAAATCTATTAGTCTACAGGGGCCATTCCTATTCAAACCACCATAAATCCGTCAACATCTTAGTGCCTTCTATTGCACTTGGCAAACACTAAGTTGCTCAGCTGGGAACTGAACTTTTTAGCTGTCACAGAAAGAAGTTTATAGGACTAGCTTTTTGCTAGCCTGTTGAATAGCTATACCTGATACCTTTGTCAAGAACAGGCTTCATGCCTTGGTTGGGGGGAGGGGAATGTTTTGACACTTGCATCTGATGTTTTGTACTCACCAAAAAGAAAAACACCTGTAGAAAATGGAACTATGCCTTTAACCTCGAATTCATTGGCTAATTCAGGATAGTTTTAATTCAAATCAGTGGGCCTTTCAGATTTAGCTATGTAACCCCTGAATTTATTTTCTTTATAATTCAAAACTCTACATCTGGTTTCTTCTCATTGGAGATGCTGTACTGGTTAATTTTTTTTCAAGTTGGCATAAACTAGAGTAACTTTGGCTTAAAGAACAACGGCCAAGAAACCCTTAAAGAAATGTTTAGGGGTTGGGGATTTAGCTCAGTGGTAGAGCACTTGCCTAGCAAACGCAAGGCCCTGGGTTCAGTCCCCAGCTCCGAAAAAAAGAAAAGAAAAAAAAAAAGAAATGTTTAATATCTCTAGTCATCTCGGAAACGCAAATCAAAACTACTTTGATATTTCATTTTAAAACCATCAGAATGTCCCAAGATCAAAAACACAAGTGACAGCTCATGCTGGCAAGGATGTGGAGTAAGAGAAATGCTCATCGATTGCTGGTGGGAGTGCAAATTTGTGTGGAATAAGTGTGGTGGTTTCTCAGGAAATTGGGACTAGATCTATCTCAAGAGTCAAATATACCACTCCTCAAAGGACTCTACTTTGTTCTATATACTGTAGACACTTGCTTCTCCATCTTCATTTCTGATCTATTCATAATAGCCAGAAATCAGAAACCACCTAGTTGTCCATCCCCAAACAAATGAATGAGAAGAGTAAGCTACATTCATACAACATGCTCTCTACTCTCTGCTCTCTACTGCCTTACCTCAAGCTCAAGGAAACAGAGTTAATTCATTGCAGACTGGAACCTTTAAAGCCATGTATCAAAAGGAAAGCTTATTTTTAAACATAAGTTGATTGTAGAGGCACTCATTATAGTGACAGAAAGCTAACACATGAATCGAACCACGTTCTAATAAATAGAGTGAAAACTAGGAAAAGAGAATCCTTAAGATGTCCAGAAAAACATTTTCCTTTAAAGATCTGCTCACAATAAAAAATGCTGAGCCGGGTGTGTAACTCAGTTGGTAGAGCGCTTACCTAGTTTGCTTCAAGCCTTGAATTTTTTTCCCAGCACCACATAAACTAGGAGTGGAGACACATGCTTAGAATACCAACACCTGGGTGTAGAACCGACAGTCTTTTTTTTTTTTTTTTTTTTTTTTTAGATCATACACTATTGGCTGATTAATATTAATGTTATTTTTAACATACTGTACTAATATGCCTGTATGCTATGAGTGCATGGTGAATGACTTTTAATTTTATTTAATATAATTTTTTTTTTTATTTTTATTTTTTTTATTAACTTGAGTATTTCTTATGTACATTTGGCAAACATCCCCTTCCCTCCCCCTTCCTTATGGGTGTTCCCTCCCCACCCTCCCCCCATTGCCGCCCTCCCCCCGACAGTCTAGTTCACTGGGGGTTCAGTCTTAGCAGGACCCAGGGCTTCCCCTTCCACTGGTGCTCTTACTAGGATATTCATTGCTACCTATGAGGTCAGAGTCCAGGGTCAGCCCATGTATAGTCTTTAGGTAGTGGCTTAGTCCCTGGAAGCTCTGGTTGCTTGGCATTGTTGTACATATGGAGTCTCAAGCCCCTTCAAGCTCTTCCAGTTCATTCTCTGATTCCTTCAACGGGCGTCCCGTTCTCAGTTCAGTGGTTTGCTGCTGGCATTCGCCTCTGTATTTGCTGTATTCTGGCTGTGTCTCATCCATGGCTACACACCAAGTTTTGAGCCAGCTTGGGCTACATGAGTTCATGTCTCAAAACAACCAGACAAAAGGGTAAGATTTCTAATTAAATCCTGAACTGCAAGAATGGATAAAGACTAAAAAGTGGGTTTTAAAATGTATGCAATTTAAAACATGTACATTAGTGAGTGTTCTTTGCTGCAAATGTTAAACACGGTCTCTGAGTTTTATAAGCTAAAAATCTTGAAGCTACCATTTGGTATCCGAGGCTCTGGCCCCCAGGGAGCTGTGAGGCATGAGGAGCACTCCCTACAGCCTACCTCACATGCTTATTGGATTAGACTCCCAACCACTGCTCCTTCCCTCAGCCATTTAAGCTATCCCCACAGGATACAATTTGCTCTAAATCAGGGATAAAGAGTTCTCAGCTTTGGCTTCCACATGGGAAGTGACTGCTTTCTCCCACAGTGGACGTTTTCCCAGAGGATCTGAGATGCCAGTGGAACTTGATGGCTGAGTGTTGGGCAAGCAGAAACCAATCAATGATCCCTGTTGACTTCACATTTGCCAATGAAAACTCCATACTCCATCGTCACATATTCATCCTTCAAAGTACACCTTACTTCCGCCTAATGGAGGGAGGTATTTCTATAAACTAAGCGCACATAGTGAGACCCGTTCTCCAAATACTCACCAGAGTGACTCCATTTTTGCAGCAACCCACACATGGGTTGTTTTGCGTGTTGGACTACAAAGAAAGAACATCTTCCATAGTGTGATGGTGTTTTCTAAGATGAACAGGATCAGCAAAGGCCGAGGATGGGGAGCATATAAACCTCTCTGAAGGTTTGCTTTGATTTGTCTGCTCTATTTTCTGTTCAATGCCACCTTTAGGGCCTTCTGACTGTGTATCACTGTGAACGCAGGTTTGCAGGAATCCAGTGACAGACTTAGAACCATGTGAAATACAAACTTTGTAACTATGTGTGGACGGTTTATGACTTTAAGAAAACGAAACTCTATGTAGTTGTCTACTGTTTCTGAAGAAAACCTCAATAAACTTGTTTTACTTCTCAATGGCGAGCCTTTCTTGGATGCTGATACTGTCTCTATCGGGGAGGAATATTAACTTTATGTTCTTTCAGAACAAGCCATGCAGCAGGAGTGTCTAACCTTTTGACCCTGAGCATGGTATCATGCACAATTGCTCTCATACTTATGTTGGCATGCATGCAGCCTCACATGTAAGTTGGCTATATCTGACTAAAGTCTAGTTAGGTTCTAAAGATGTTACCAGGTAACAGTGAGCTTGTATGGAGAAATCCCATTATGGCCTTGGCTTGTGTCGGCACAGTCAGGATTTCAGACAAGAATGAGTGAGCCTTGAAGCTGTTTCCACAATTATTCTTTGGGTCCCTTTGGCTGGTGCTGCTTATTCTTACCAACCCTCATCTAAACTGCATATTCATGGGAAAGTAAATGTTCTTAGCTTTTCAAAAAGCTCCTAAACATTGAGCAAGATTAGCAGAGTAAGTAATATAATCTCTAAAAGCAGAGCCCAGAGCCTCTTGGACACAAGGCATTAAGTATTTTATAAACCTTCAATTGAATCAAGTGGTAGATATAGTACATTTCCTTTTCATGCTTCAACTTCTGGGCATTTTGGATGTGAGAGAAGGCATTCTCATGTTATACAGTGTTTACAAGTCCAGATAACTCTATAAGAGAGGTCACAACATTTAAATTGCAGAATGCACGTGAAAGCTGCAGAGTTCTATAAAGCTAGCTATGTCTGATTAACAAGGATACATGTAAATTTGGACAGTGCCATATTTTCTCCATTGTTAATTGAAGTTCCTAGGGGCAATGCTTCAGCAGTTCAAAGCATAATGAGGCAAGAAGGTGTCTGCTATTTTGCAGATGCCAGGTTGCCTGAAAGGGAAGATTCCAAAGTCATTGGCTGCAGAGTTCTTGCAGAAGACTAGCTAGCTTCCTCTTCTTTCAAGAGAACAATACTTCATTGTGATGGTTGAGGAGAGGTTTCCAGTTGCTCAGCTCTATTCTCTCTCTCTGCCCTCTATACAAACAAAGATGGCCTAATGAGTTGCTGAACTGTATTGCTCTAGGACAGCCCTGTTCAGTGAAGAATCACATCACTGTGTTCAGAACACAGGGCTAGCCTATGGCTGCCTGGAACTTACTGGAATAATAATGACCTGTTTTCATCTCTTTCATTTGGTTTGAATGCTCTGAAGTCTTTGAATTTATTGAAATTTTTATGCCAGCAGTGACCCAACCATTGAATACTTTATCTTATGAAGAATTTGCTTTAGATAATGTACCAGCTATTCTTGGTTGTCAACTGGAGTTAACTAAAACACAAAAACGGATCTTAGTGAGGAATTTTGCTTCATTTGAAACAGGAAAATCTACTTCTAATCCAGATCTTTGCAGTAGGAATACAGGCCTTTAACCCAGATGATTGATGGGATCTTTTCTGGGCCATGCCTTCTGCTAATAGCCAATACAAGGACATGGGAGAAGAAAGCTTTCGCTCTTTGCCTGGCTGAGGTAAAGGACTCCACAAGAAAACCTACAGAATCAACTAACCTGTGCCCATAGGAGCTCACAGTGACAGAACCACCAACCAAACAGCATGCATGGGATGGACCTAGACCCCCTACATACATGTAACAGATGTGCAACTTAGTCTTCATGTAGGACCCCTAACAAATGGAGCAGGGCTATCGCTGATTACATTGCCTGCCTTTGGACTTTCCTCCCTAACTTTGCTGCCTCTTCTGGGCTCAATAAGAGAATATGAGCCCAGTTCTACTGCAACTTGATATGCCAAAGTGGTTGGCTATTCATGGGATGCTTCCTCTTCTCTGAAGAGAAAGGGAGATGGAGGGAGGGGAGGGAACAGGAAGGGACTGGGAGGAGAGGAGGGAAGGGAAGTTGTGATCATGATGTAAAGTGAATTAATTAATTAATTAATTCTTTAAAAGTAAAGTAAATAATCTCAAATAATAGGATCTTGTAATTTAGGATAAAGATATGAGCCCTCAGATTCTCAAGGGGTTTTCTCATCTAAAGACTCTACCCTCATACTCACCCCTTGAAATTCTACCTTTTCATCTTTGAATGAATAAATTAATCCTTCATTGTTTGCTAAACTAGCACCTTTATCTGGAGAGAATGCCAGACAAGACAGCTCTGATGTCTCTCAGGGCCCGTCACTGGATACCTCTATACCTATACCCAGACTCAAGGTAAAGCAGACTTAAGGTAAAGAGGAGAGGTAGAAAGTGCGCTCCATGAGAAGGTGTACTATACTACTAAGGAGCTTCATGGTTTTGCTAACTCATTCAAGCAGAAGTCTGGGGAATATGTGTGAGAATAGATTTTAAGGGTGTGGGATAATAGTGGAAGGAACATATAAATGGATCAGGCTGAGTTTTTTTATATGAGTGGAAGTTCCAAGTTTAATATGAGAGCCTGCAGAGTTAAAAGGGGTCTCAAAAATTTGAGTCGTTGGCTGAAGTATTTGTCAAAAGATGGCCTACTGAAAAGGGGCTGGAGATGCCTAAGGTCCCTCAACTTAGTGCTGATGAAGGGATTTTTAAGGCTCAGATCGCAATGTTAGAATTGGTGTGCTGTGTAAAACCTAATCCTCCGCAATAGGAAGGTCCAGAATATATGCCCTTTACTAACCCTATAAGACATGAAATAGTGAGAGGGGCACCAGCACATCTGAAGAACGTTGTTGTCACCATTCATCATGTTCAAGACCTTAGGGTTGAAACTGCTGCTGCTGCTGCTGCTGCTGCTGCTGCTGCTGCTGCTGCTGCTGCTGCTGCTGCTGCTGCTTCATTGGACAAATTAAATGAAATGACTTTTAATGCTCTAAGGGAGCAAGGGCCAGCTGGAAGCACTGAATCACCGAAGGCAAGGGTATCATACTTATCATAAGGCAGAACAGACAAAGTAATGTACATAATTGCTTAACCCATAATATGCCTTCAGCATAGTCGAAGTGGACTTCATGGTGGTATGACTTGTATGGAGCTTTAGTAATGGCTAATCAATCATTGTATTTCCAGGCGTGAAATAGTTAAGTAGTCTACTGAATCTTTGATCTATATAGCACAAAAATTCTCAAGTAAAAGGAAGAATAAATTGGATTATAGCAAAAAGGAGTCTCCGTCCATGAATCAATTTCCAGACTTGAGCCAGTTTGTAGACCCAGAACCCCTTAAATGAAGGGATGGCCATGTATCCCTGAGGAAAGATCTTAATATAATATCCAAAAAGTATACTGTTTACCTTTCTCTATTCCTTATCCAGGGGGACCTACATCTTGTTACAATGGTTCCTCACTATACATTGAGGGAAAGGAACCAGACTTTCCAGAGTACATTGGATACTGTCTCTGAATTGATGCTGCTTCTGGGAGATTCCAAAACACATTATGGTATTCAGTTGAAGTAGGGACTTAGGCAGGTCAGATGATTACTGGAGTTCTGGCTGAAGTCTAACTCAGAATAGGTCCAGTATATCTCTTAACTCATCCTTTGGTTATTTTCCCCAGTCCTAGAATGTATAATTGAGGTAGATACACTTAGAAATTTTCAGGATTCTTACATTGGGTCCTTGACCCCTGGAATGAGGGCCATTATGATTGGAAAAGCTAAATGGCAGCCTTTAGAGCTGCCTTTGCCAAGGAAAATCATGAATCAAACCCAGTATCACATCCCTGGAGGAATTGCAGGAATTAGCTCCACCGTCTGGAATTGGAAAATACCAGTGGCTGGTGGTTCTCACTGCATCTCTCCTGCTGGCCTGTGCAGAAGACAGGTGGATTGTGGAGACTGACAGACAACTGACTATAGAAAATTCAATCAGGTAGTGACTCTGATTGCTGCTGTTCTACCAGACATGGCGCTCTTACTTGAGCAGACTATCATCTCTCTTTGTACATGGTATGCAGCTATTAATCCAACAAATACTTTTTTTTCTGCAATTGTCCATTAGGACCACAAGAAGCAATTTGTTTTCAACTGGCAAGGCAGTCCTATACTTTTAACATTTTACTGTGCCATGACTTAGAAGGAATCTCAATCATCTCTTCCATAAAATATCATATTGATGTAGTATATTGATGACATTATGCTGATTAGACCAAGTGAACGGGAGTGAACTTTTGACTCATTGTTCACACCCCACATGAACATCGGAGAATTGGAAATAAATCCAATCAACATCCAAAGGCCTTCTGCCTCAGTGAAATTCTTAGGAGTGCAGTGATGTTGGGCATGCAGAGATATTCCTTCCTAAAGAAGGAAAGTTATTGCACCTAGCCACTGCCAATACCAAAGAAGAAAGACAATGTTTAGTGGCCTATTTAGGTTCTGAGACAGGACATTCCTCACTTGGCTGTGTTACTCAGTCTATATACCAAGTGACTTGGAAAGTTGCTAACTTTGTATGGGGCCTGGAACAGGAAAAAGGCCCCTCAACAGGTTCAGGTTGTTCTTGGATCGTATGCTCCAGCAGAGCTGATGGTATTTGAGGTGTCAGTGGCAGATAGAAATGCTGTTTGAGACCTTTGGGAAACCCCTATAGGTTGACAATTGGTTACCAAGTTACCATGGAACCTGAGCTGCGCATCATGAGCTGAGAATTATTTGATCCATCAAGTCACTGCACAGCAGCTGTCCATTATCACATGGAAGTGGTATATATGTGATCAGGCCCAAACAGGTCCTGAAGGCACAATCAGGTTACATTAAGATGTTGCCCGACGGCTTATGGTTTCTACTGTTACAATGCTATCTGATGTCAAGAGTACACCTGTAGCCCCATGGGGTGTGTCTATGATCAGTTAACTAAGGAATAGAAGACTGGGGCCTGGTTTGCTGATGTACAGTGTGTAGGCACCACCAAGAGTGGACAGCCACAACATTACAACTCCTTTCTGGGACAACCATGAAAGACACCTGCTAAGGGAAATCTTTGCAGTGGGCACAATTTCAGGCAGTACACATGATTATGCATTTTGTTTGAAAGGAGAAATGGCCAGATATGTTCACTGATTCATGGGATGTAGTCAATGAACTGAATAGATTGTCAGAGACTTGAAAAGGGTATTATTGAAAAATGATGAAGAAAACATCTGGGGAATAAGTATGTGAATAGATCTCTCCAAATATGTGGAAGATGTGAAGATAATTGTGTCACATGTAAATGCTTATCAAAGGTGAATTTAGCTGAGGAGGAGTGACAGAGTCTGGGGATAGTCAGTCTTTCCTGCCTTCCATTCCTGTCATTGCCCAATAGGTCCATAAACAAAGTGGTCATGGGGTAGAGATGGAAATTATGCATGGGCTCAATAACATGAACTTCCACTCACCAAGGTGGACCTGGATGCACTACTGCTGAGTGACAGGTCTGCCAGCAATAGACACCTAGAGTGAGTCTCAGATATGGCATCATTGCATGGGGTGATCAGTCAGAGACTGGGTGGCAAGTTGAATATATTGGACCCCCTTCCTCCATGAAAAGGACAATGTATTTTCTTTACTGAAGTAGATATTTGTTCTTGTTATGGATTTGCCTTTCCAGCATGTAATGCTCCTGTCAAAACTGCCATCTACCAAATTAGAATGCCTAATCCACTATCATGGTATCCCACACAGTATCTGCTTCTGTGAAGTACTCACTTCACAACCATAGAAGTGTGACAGTGGGCCCATGATCATGGAATCTACTGGTCTTACCATGTTCCCCACCATCCTTTGGCAGTTGGGCTGATAGAAAGATGGAATGACCATTTGAGTGACAAGAATTAGGTGGCAGCAACCTGGAGGGATGGGGGTAGGGTTCTTCAAAAGGCAGTATATACTTTGAATCAGCATCTGATATATGGTATATTTTCTCTTATAGCCAGAATCAAGGGGTAGAAATAAGAATTGTTATACTAGCAGCCCTACTAACCCACTAAAAATTATTGTTGCTTGTTCCTATGAAATTAAGTTCTTCTGGTATAGAAGTTTTGATTCCATAGTGGGGAATGCTCCTTCTAGAAGCCACAATAAGCGTTCCATTGAACTGGATGCTCAGACTTCCCCCTGGCCACTTTGCACTTCTATTGCTTTTAGGCCAAAATGTTATGAAAGGAATAATAGTGTTAGGATGGGTGATTGGTCTAGATCACCATGGATAAATCGACTGCTTCTAAACAATGGAGGTAGGAAACTTTATTTCTGAATTCCCCAGATCCTTTCCAGCATTTCTTGGTCCTACCATATCCTGTGATTGAAGTCAATGGGAAACTACAACAGCCTAATCCAGGCGGGATGACAAAGGACACAGACCTGTCAGGAATGAAGGTATGGTCATCTGGTCCTCTTTCAGGAAACGAGTTAGCACTTGCTGAGGTTCCTGCCAAGGGTGGAGAAATACAGAAAGGGCAGTAGAGGAAGGCAGTATAAATATTAGCTAAGACCACATGACAAGTTGTAGAAAAAAAGCGTTATAATTGACATGAATGTTTCTCTCTTATTTTGTTGAGACCCAAAAGGACATGCATGGTATGTACTCACTAATAAGTGGATATTAGCCCAAAAGTACAGAATACCCAGGATACAATCCACAGACCTCAAGAGGTTAACAAGCTGAAGGGTCCAAGTGAGAATACCTCAATTCCACTTGGGAGGGAGAAGAAAGCAATCACAGGAGGAGGTGGAGGGTGGGAGGACCTGGATGAGAACAGTGACAGCAAGGGGAAGAAGGGAGCATCATCATGTATTGGGGGGAGACAGGACTAAAGCCCTGAGGGTCAACAGAAAGAATTGAAACAGGCAACCTCAGAAGAAGATAGGAGGTGGGGGGAACCTCTAGAATGTACTAGAGACCTAAGAGGTGAGAAACTCTCAGAACTCATCTAAAGGAGGGAACCTTGGATGGAATGCCCTATAGTGGGGAGAGCCCACCTCCAGTAGAAAGATAGAGCATCAAGTGAAGGGATAAGGTTATCATTCCATAGTCAAAAGTCTCTGACTCAAAATTGTCCCTGTCTGAAAGAACTGCAGGAACAAAAATGGAGAAGACCCTGAGGACAAGGAGGTTCAGTGACTGGCCTAAATTGGGATCCAACTCAGTGGGAGGCCCCAAGGTCTGACACTGTTACTGATGCTATGGTGTGCTTACAAACAGGAGCCTAGCATGACTGCCCAACAAGCAGCTGAAAAAGTCAGATGCCAATATTTAAACCCAACCAGTGGACAGAATCTCTTGATCTCTGTGGTCAAATTAGGGAAAAGCTGGACGAAGCTGAGGATAAGGGGGACCCTATAGGAGGACCAGCAGTTTCAACTAACCTGGGCCCTGGAGATTGCTCTGACACTGAGCCACCAACCAGGCAGCATACACCAGCTGTTAAAGACAAAATTATAGAAGAAAACTTCCCTAACCTGAAGAAAGAGATGCCCAAAAATATACAAGAAGCCTACAGAACTCCAAATAGATTGGACCAGAAAAGAAATTCCTCCTGTCAAATAATAGTTAAAACAACCAATGCACAAAACAAAGAAATAATATTAAAAGCAGTAAAGGGAAAAGGCCAAGTGATATATAAAGGCAGACCTATCAGATTTACATCAGACTTCTTACCAGAGACTATGAAAGCCAGAAGATCCTGGACAGATGTCATACAGACCCTAAGAGAACACAAATGCCAGTCCAAGGTACTGTATCCAGTAAAACTTTCAATTAACATAGATGGAGAAACCAAGATATTCCATGACAAAACCAAATTTACACAATATCTTTCTACAAATCCAGTCCTATGAAGGATAGTAGATGGAAAACTCCAACACAAGGAGAGAAACTACACCATACAGAAAGCAAGAATATAATTTCCTTGCAATAAAACCAAAAGAGAGACAAACAAACATAATTCCACCTCTAACAATGAAAATAACAGGAAGTGACAATCACTATTCCTTAATATCTCTCAACATCAACGGACTCAATTCCCCAATAAAAAGATATAGACTAACAGACTGGATACCTAAAGAGGACCCAGCATTTTGCTGCAGAAAACACACCTCAGAGCCAAAGACAGACACTACCTCAGAGTAAATGGCTGGAAACAATTTTCCAAGCAAATGGCCGGAAGAAACAAGCTGGAGTTGCCATTCTAATATCAAATAAAATTGACTTTCAACCAAAAGTCAATTAAAAAAGATAAGGAAGGACATTTCATATTCATCAAAGGAAAAATCCACCAAGATGAAGTCTCAATCCTATGCTCCAAATGCAAGGGCACCTACATTCATAAAGGAAACCTTAATAAAGCTCAAAGCACACATTGCACCTCACACGATAATAGTAGGAGATTTCAACACCCCACTCTCATCACTGGACAGATCATAGAAACAGAAATTAAAGAGATGTAGAGAAACTAACAGAAGTTATGAACCAAATGGATTTAACAGATATGTATAGAACATTACATCCTAAAAGAAAAGGATATACCTTCTTCTCAGCACCTCATGGAACCTTCTCTAAAATTGACCATATAATCAGCCACAAAACAGGCCTCAACAGATACAGGAAGATAGAAATAATCCCATGCATCCTATCAGATTACCATGCACAGAGACTGGTCTTCAATAGCAACAATAAAGACAGAAAGCCCACATATACATGGAAGTTGAACAATGTTTTATTCAATGACAACTTGGTCAAGGAAGAAATAAAGAAAGAAATTAAAGACTTCTAAGAATTTAATGAAAGTAAAGATACAACATTCCCAAACTTATGGAACATAATGAAAGTGGCACTAAGAGGAAAACTCATAACTCTGAATGCCTGCAAAAAGAAACAGGAGAGAGCATATGTCAGCAGCTTGACAGCACACCTAAAAGCTCTAGAACAAAAAGAAATAAATAAACCCAAGAGGAGTAGAAGGCAGGAAATAATCAAACTCAGAGCTGAAATCAACCAAGTAGAAATGAAAAGGACTATACAAAGAATCAACAAAACCAGGAGCTGGTTCTTTGAGAAAATCAACAAGATACATACACCCAGACTAACCAGAGGACACAGAGAGTGTATCCAAATTAAGAAAATCAGAAATGAAAAGGGAGACATAATAACAGAATCTGAAGAAATTAAAAAAATCATCAGATCCTACTACAAAAGCCTATATTCAACAAAACTGGAAAATCTGGAGGAAATGGACAATTTTCTAGGCAGATACCAGGCAACAAAATAAATCAGGGTAAGATAAACCATCTAAACAACCCCATAACTCCTATAGAAATAGAAGCAGTTATTAAAAGTCTCCCAATGAAAAAGAGCCCAGGTCCAGATGGGCCCACTGCAGAATTCTATCAGACCTTCATAGAAGACCTCATATCAATACTGTCCAAACTATTCCACAAAATTGAAACAGATGGAGTGCTACCAAATTCTTTCTATGAAGCCACAATTACTCATACCTAAACCACACAAAGACCCAACAAAGAAAGAGAACTTCAGACCAATTTCCCTTATGAATATTGATGCAAAAATACTCAATAAAATTCTTGGAAACCAAATCCAAGAACACATCAAAACGAACATCCATCATGATCAAGTAGGATTCATCCGAGGGATGCAGGGATGGTTTAATATACGAAAATCCATCAATGTAATCCACTATATAAACAAACTCAAAGATAAGAACCACATGGTCATTTCATCAGATGCTAAGAAAACATTTAACAAAATTCAACACCCCTTCATGATAAAAGTCCTGGAAAGATCAGGAATTCAAGACCCATATCTAACCATAGTAAAAACAATATATAGCAAACTAGTAGCTATCATCAAACTAAATGGAGAGAGACTTGAAGCAATCCCACTAAAATCAGGAACTAGACAAGGCTGCCCACTCTCTCCCTACTTATTCAATATAGTACTCGAAGTCCTAGCCAGAGCAATCAGACAGCAAACAGTGAAAGGAGGTCAAAGATATACAAATTGGAAGGGAAGAAATCAAAATATCGCTACTTGCAGATGATATGGTAGTGTACTTAAGCGATCCCAAAAGTTCCACCAGAGAACTACTTAACCTGATAAACAACTTCAGCAAAATATTGGGCATAAAATTAACTCAAACAAATCAGTAGCCTTCCTCTACTCAAAGGATAAACAGGCTGAGAAAGAAATTAAGGAAATGACACCCTTCACAATAGTCCCAAATAATATAAAATATCTTGGTGTGACTTTAACCAAGCAAGTGAAAGATTTCTATGACAAGAACTTCAGGTCTCTGAAGAAAGAAATTGAGGAAGATCTCAGAAGATGGAAAGATCTTCCATGCTCATGGGTTGGCAGGATTAATATAGTAAAGATGGCCATTTTACCAAAAGCAATCTACAAATTCAGTGCAATCCCCATCAAAATTCCTACTCAATTCTATATAGAGATAGAAAGAGTAATTTGCAAATTCATTTGGAATAACAAAAGACCCAGGATAGTGAAAGATATTCTCAACAATAAAAGTTTCTGGGGGAATCACCATCCCTGACTTCAAGCAGTATTACAGAGTAATAGTCATAAAAACTGTATGGTATTGGTACAGAGACAGGCAGGTAGATCAGCGGAAAAGAATTGAAGATTCAGAAATGAACCCACACACCTGTGGTCACTTGATCATTGACAAAGGAGCTAAAACCATCCAATGGAAGAAAGATAGCATTTTCAACAAATGGTGCTCCTTCAACTGGAGGTCAGCATGTAGAAGAATGCAAATCAATCCATTCCTATCATCATGTACAAAGCTTAAGTCCAAGTGGATCAAGGACCTCCACATCAAAGTAGATACACTCAAACTAATAGAAGAAAAGGTGGGGAAGAGTCTCGAATACATGGGCACTGGGAAAAATTTCCTGAACAAAACACCAATGGCTCATGCTCTAAGATCAAGAATCGACAAATGGGACCTCATAAAACTGCAAAGCTTTTGTAAAGCAAAAGACACTGTCCTTAGAACAAAATGGCAACCAACAGATTGGGAAAAGATCTTTACCAATCCTACATCTGACAGAGGACTAATATCCAAAATATACAAAGAACTCAAGAAGTTAGACTCCAGACAGCCAAATAACCCTATTAAAATAAGGTACAGAGCTAAACAAAACATTCTCAGCAGAAGATTATCAAATGGCCAAAAAGCATTTAAAGAAATGTTCAACATCCTTAGTCATCAGGGAAATGCAAATCAAAACAACCCTGAGATTCCACCTTGAACCAGTCAGAATGGCTAAGGTTAAAAAATCCAGGTGACGACTCCCCTCTTACCCTCTCTTACTCTTTGTTCTTCTCTGCTCTTGCCCCCTTCCTCAACCCCCCTCCACCTGCCCACGGCCCGCCATTCCTCTCCTCTCCTCCTCCTCTCATTAAACCTCTCCACCTGGAAAAAAAAAAAAAAAAATCCAGGTGACAGCAGATGCTGGCAAGGATGTGGAGAAAGAGGAACACTCCTCCATTGTTGGTAGGATTGCAAACTGGTACAACCACTCTAGAAATCAGTCTGGAGGTTCCTTAGAAAATTGGACATTGAACTACCTGAGGACCCAGCTATACCTCTCTTGGGCATATACCCAAAAGATGCCCCAACATACAACAAAGACACATGCTCCACTATGTTCTTAGCAGCCTTATTTATAATAGCCAGAAGCTGGAAAGAACCCAGATGCCCTTCAACAGAGGAATGGATTAAAAAAAAAGTGGTACATCTACACAATGGACTACTACTCAGCTATCAGAAACAATGACTTCATGAAATTCATATGCAAATGAAATGAACTAGAAAATATCATCCTGAGTGAGGTTACACAATCACAGAAAAGCACACTTGGTATGCCCTCATTGATAAGTGGATATTAGTCAAAAAGCTCAAATTACCAAAGACGCAATCCACAGACCACAGGAAGCTCAAGAAAAGAATGACCAAAATGTAGATGCTCCCACTCCTTCTTAAAATGGGGAAAAATATTCATAAGAAGGGATATAGAAGCAAAGTTTAGAGCAGCGACTCAAGGAATGGACATTCAGAGCCTGACCCACATGTGATCCACATATATACAGCCACCAGATCTAGAGAAGTTTGATGAAGCTAAAAAATGCATGCTGAAAGGGACCGGATATAGATCTCTCCCGAGAGACACATCCAGAGCATGTCCAAATCAGAGGTCAATGTTAGCAGCAAACCACCAAACTGAGAATGGGGAATTAGTGGAAGTATTAAAAGAGGTGAAGGAGCTTGCAACCCCATAAAAACAACAATGCCAACCAACCAGAGCTTCCAGGGACTAAACCACTACTGAAAGACTATATACATGGACTGACCCAGGGCTCCAACTGCATCCGTAGCTGAGAATAGCCTTGTTGGGGCACCAGTGCAAGGGGAAGCCCTTGGTCCTGCCAAGGTTGGACCCCCCAGTGAGGGGAATATGCGGGGGGGGGGATGTATAGGGGGAATACCCGTATGGGAGACGGGGAGGGGAGGGAATGGAGGCTTATGGACAGGAAACCGGGAAGAGGAATAACGTTTGAAATGTAAGTAAAGAAATATATCTAATAAATTTTTTAAAAAATGTAGTCAGCAGAACTGGCTCTGCCTTCTGCTCCTGCAGTCCCCAAACGATGCTACCTCCTTCATAGTCATCCCTGCCTCACAGGTACCACCAGATGAGAACAAGAGGAAGGTCTGGGGCAAGCTACATAAAAAAAAAAAAAAAAAAAAAAAAAAAGAAAGAAAAAAAAGAAAAGACTAGACTGCAGAAACTGTATGTAGATTATATTAAAATGCTGTACCGTTTGACATAATGAATTTGAGCATCTGGGGCATCCTCTGGCATCCAAGAACCTCCTCCTTCCAAACGGAGGAGCTGTGTACATGAAAATCTTTTTACCACATTACCTGTCTTGAAGCAATGATTCCATTAATACCGTAAAACTTCCTTCCTGTAACAGAATCCCGAATAACACCCTGCTGCATTTCCTAACTTCTTGCTCTTTTCTCAAATGTCACAAACGATCAGTCTCCCTTGCAGAGCTCACTCAGACTCTAAAGACTTACCAGCTACTTCTGAGCTGCGCGTGCGCGGGGACCCTTCCTGGCCTCGCTGGCTGGTAGGTGACCTGATCCTCTTTGGTGGATCTCGTGATTTTATTTTCCCAGCAACATGTCCGCCCCCTCCGCCCCCTTCTGCTGTAGCTGAATCTTGTGAGTAAGATTCCTAGGGCCCCAGTCCCATGTCAAGGTTTGTGCCAGGCCCAGTCAGCTTGAAGTTTGGAATGGGGACCTCTGTTGGAAGGAGTGGGACTTGACCGGACAGTGGTTTGGCCTCGTTCCCCTCCACCTTTGGACAGCTTGGGGAGGTGCTGAGGTAGGTGAGAGGACTTGTGCCACAGTGACCTGAGGGAGTACTTGGGCACTTGGACTCAGCTACATAGATCCTACCACTGGTATTTCTCTTCAACGCTGGTGACACAATCGGAGCAATTAATATGTGAGCCCTCATTCTGTCTCTCTAGCTTCTGCCAGAATTGGAAGGAGATAGGTAGGGTTTATAGTTTTGTTTCAGGTTAGCCTTGGTGAATATGGAACGCGCGTTGGAGCTGCAGGGATGGAAGGATTTTTGTTTATCGTATGCACTAGAAAGTCTGTCATGGACTAGAATGCCAGAGTATTTAAAATAGCATTCACTGCAAGCAGTGTTCCCTGACCTGGTTCTTGTTTGTTTTTAAGCTCATCTATGCCCTCCAGCGGTATAAAGTGGAATAATTCTTTAAAACACTACCGTTACTCTTACCATTCTGAGAAATTGTGAACTCATTAAGTTCACCCACTTGACAAATCTTTAAGGAACCTCACTCAATTCAAGGTAATCTGCTTCCGTGTGTGTGATTAGTGTTAGAAACCTGATTTTAACAGAGCTCAGATTGGCTCTTTTTCATAAGCCTACTTCCTTTTCTGCAATGGGCTTTTAGTCCAGCTGATGTGGAAAGAGCTAATAGAATGTTCCTGGCACATAAGTGCTAGGTAAATATTAATCGCTGTCATAGCCCTGCTGTGTTTACAGTTTATCTCCTACACGTTTGTTTGTTTGTTTGTTTGTTTTACCCTTTCACATTTGTATCTTTTGAATCAGATATGTAACCCAAGCTGGTTTTTTACTCAACTGTGTATTAAAGGATGGCCTTAAACGTCTGATGCTTTTTCCTCACCCGTAAGAATGCTGGAGTTTCAGATGTGCACTGCCACACCCATTTTATGTGGTGCTGAAGACGGAAGCCAGGGCTAGGCAGGCACTGTACCAGCTGAGCTCCATCATCAGTCCCTTACTATTTCAGTTTCCTATGGAGACAGTTCTAAACATGAGCACTTCTAAGGTCGGAGCAAGCCATATAGTAATCTGTACCGAGGAGTAAGAAGTCAGAGGGAGCTAATTGAGAGCTTGCCTCAGAAAACTAAAAGGAAGGAAGGAAGGAAGGAAGGAAGGAAGGAAGGAAGGAAGGAAGGAAGGAAGGAAGCCAGTCAACCTGAAATCCTGTTTCATGCTTTTAGTTCTGGTTCTGTAGAGGTATTGATAGGCGGATCACTTGAGTGCACTGGCCAGTTAGCCTATAGCGTGCTTCACAAGTTCCAGGCTGTGAGAGCTACTATCTCAAAAAAAAAAAAAAAAAGAGAGAGAGAGAGAGAAAATGAGAATGAAAAAAAAAGCACATAATATTCTCTGGCAACCAATCACACTTGAGATTCCCTACCCATCTCAGGTAGAAAAGAAAGATTAGTCTTGCCTGTACCATATCTGTTTTGTTAACATTAGGTACTATCCAGCTTCCTTGGCCTCTTCTAGGTTACCCCTCTCAGGCTTAACCTTGTCCTCCAGGCTAAGAGGTGTTTTTGCTTTGTTTTTGCATAAGATTATTTGCATGTCAGGCATTAACTTTAAGGCTGAGCTTTATTCCAGCCCCTACCCTATTATATTATTATTATTGTTGTTGTTGTTGTTATTGTTGTTGTTGCTGTATTCCAACCCCTCCCCTATTACATTATTGTTGTTGTCATTGGTGGTGGTGGTGGTTTGTTTAGACAAGACCTGGAATTCACATTCTTACTGAGTCAGCTTCCTGAGTGCTGAGATTACAGGCATGCTCTGTTACATTAAGAAGATTTTGTTTGTTTGTTTGGTTGGTTGGTTAGTTTTTGAAGATAATCCAAGTAGCCAAACTTTTATTTAGTTATGGTATATGGCTGCATTAGAATATAAACACATAATATGTCATCATGGGTAGTCTTGTTTTTTAACTTCTCATCGATTCTTCATGAGTTTCACATCATGCACCCTGATCCCACTCACCTCCCCACCCCTCCACATCTGCCCTTGAAAACTTCACCCCCACAGAAAACAAACAAATATCACCGTGGAGGCTGCAGTGTGTCACACAGTGAACCCCTTTGCTCAAACAGTTTTTCTTTCAAATATTCAGTGCAGTGAGTCATGTGTCTGGTCTGAGGTTTCTGGCTTCTACTCTATTAATACTAGATCCTCACTGGGACTCCTCTCAGATATCCTGTGTCACGGAGACTCTGCAGCTTTGGATCTGCAGGACCCACCCCTCCGTGTGCTCCAACAGTTCATAAATGGGGTAGATGTTGGGGTGGACCCACTAAAAGCCCTGGATCTGGACCTGGGTGGCAGCTGAATTCTTCATCCCGCCAGCTCTCCTGCTTTGCCAAGGTGAACGGTGGCACCAGTTCTCCTGCCTGAGGCCTCTGCAAAGAGCCCTGGGGCCAAATGTCCCACAGTGCGCAGGTGGCAAGGGGGACAGGGTACGTTAAGAGTTTTAACGTGGAGCAGCTCTCCTTATCCATTTACAAGTTCTGTTCCTTTGATGATCAGTTAGCTGTTTGGGAAGAGAAAAATTGTCCTTATTTTGACTAACCTGTTAATAATGAAATGATTCATTGATGGTGTAAAACATTTTCCAGGAGATATAAGTATATTTTTAAAATGACGGTCAGGCGAGATTATGTAGACCTAAACTATTGGAGAATAGGAGAAGCCTGCTTAACTCTCATAGCTCCACCCACATTGTAAAGAAAATTTATTTCTGCAACTACAAAGGATAGAAATGCCCCAAGTCACCTTCCCGTCCCATCTCCCTTGAAGTCTGATGGTAGCAGGTGATGGAAGGAC
Source organism: Rattus rattus (assembly GCF_011064425.1). Taxonomy (NCBI): domain Eukaryota; kingdom Metazoa; phylum Chordata; class Mammalia; order Rodentia; family Muridae; genus Rattus; species Rattus rattus. The sequence continues at coordinate 133,757,166 of NC_046154.1, read as the reverse complement.
AGAAAGCACTAGCCTTTGAGAACCCAGAGTGATAGGAAGAACACTTGTGAACAGTCAGCAATTTAATTCTGCGCTCACCATCTTCTCTCATAACATCATGGGTAAAATAATTTATCTGCATTTCATACAAAGGACACTACTTCTTAGGTTTATAAGAACACCGTTGTCTGCCTATTGGTGCACTGTGGCTCAGGTGTAGATGAGTAGACTGTAACAACTGGCAGTGTGGTAACTACGGTTGCAGTGCCAAGCAAGTGGCTGGATGGTTTTCCAAAACGGCACTGTGATGCTGCAGGATCCAATATCTGTGCCTTCTGTTAGCCTCTTCTCCTGCTCCTTATTCTTTCTGAGTGCAAGACTTTTTAGAGACTTCTTACAGTTCCCAAAAGGTGTTTCACTCTGTTTTGTGTGTGTCTGGTTTCAGATTAAACTCTATTTTATCGTTACGTTTATATTCTTTCGAGAAGAGGCTTAAGTCCTGAACGCTTGCTCTCACGTCTTTGTGTGATTTGTGAATGTTGTTAGAGCTTTCTGATAGCCACGGGTTTCACTTTGGGGTCTAGAACTTCATGGAAGCATAGTGAATGTTAGTGCTCCTCCGTGTAACTTTTAGTTCCCTATATCTTTTAAAAATATTTTATCATATCAGAGTGTGATTGTGGAGGTCGGAGAAGGGCTTCTGGGAGTCCTCCTTCCTCCCGGGGTCCAGGGGTGAAACTTGGGTTATTAGACTCTGTAGCAAGTGCCTCCCTCTGCCTCACCATTTCCCTAGTACCAATCAGTTAAGATCTTGATCTCAGATTAGAAGAAAAGACACCATCTACTCATGTTTCCAAGGGCAAGATATCCATTTGGAATATTTTCTGAAGTGGATCACAGGGAGTAAGAATGCTATCACAGTGGTTTCAAGTGGTTATCTTCAAGAGATAACCAGGGTGGGAAATGCTTTTGGTTTCCATCTTACCTAATGATTTGGACTCTTGGTCTTTTTTTCAGTCAAGTCTTGAGTTATATGTCATAAAGATGTTTTGTTCATTAGAAAAGAGAAATCCGGGCTGGAGAGATGGCTCAGTGGTTAAGAGCACCGACTGCTCTTCCAGAGGTCCTGAGTTCAAATCCCAGCAACCACATGGTGGCTCACAACCATCTGCGATGAGATTTGATGCCCTCTTCTGATGTGTCTGACAGCTACAGTGTACTGATATATAATAAATAAATCTTTAAAAAAAAAAAAAAAAAAAAGAAAAGAGAAATCCTGGGTGGAGGAGATGCCTCAGTGAGCCACACAGGCCTGATGACCTTCAGAACCCATGTGAAGCTGACACAGTAGCACAAGCATGTATGTGGAGGTGTCCTTGCACACGCACACACACACTCACAGCTCCTACCAGCTGAGTTATACGTGTAATGTTAGCAGTGAGAAGGCAAGAGGATGGCCATTCAAAGCAGTTGTGAGTTAAAGGCCGGATAGGACATACAAATGAGTCTGTGCGAATTCAAGGCTGGCCAGGGATGCACAGTGAGATGCTGCCTCAAAAGGAAAACCAAGCCACTGATGTTTGAGATAGCGCTTGAATCTGGCTCTGCCTTTCCTATCACAGGGTTAATGTGAAATGTTAGGTTAATGTGAATTCATAAGAAGCTTCCCTGAGGGCCTTTGAGGGGAAGAGCGTCTCACATTAAGAGAGGCCTAGACCTGACTGACCGTGAGTCATCAGGTCGTGCCTGCAGAGCCATGGACAAATATGAGGTGGTAGAGCAGCTCGGATGTCTCACACTGTGGGTCACTCAGGATGCAGATTCAGGAATAGGAGAAACACGCTTACTTATGCACTCTGTAGTGTTCTCTAAGTCATACCACATAAGGAGCTATCAGCAACCAAGTGAGATTAGCAGAAAGCTGTCAGCTCTAGCTTACAGAGCAACATGACAAGACTTGAAACTGACGTGATATCTAAAATCATGAAGCTAGTCTCCAGTATGGAAGGCCTGGACTCGAATCCGGGTCTTCTGCCTCATGGACCACTGTTGTTTCCCCTGAAGTCCACTGGGTGATCTTCTAGCTCCTGGGATGGGTTGGACTTCCGTCCCTAGACTCCATTGACACTAGGCAAGAGTCTATAGGCTTTCTTTCCTCCTCGGTACTCTGCTGATCTACACACTGACCTCTGTGAGGTTTTATAGTCAAAATGCACATAGTTCCTAGAGGTTTGGAATATAGTTTCTTAGGTTACAAGCAAAAAGTAACTCATTGTAATGATAGTAATTCATTGTAATGACTTTCATTCGTGGTTTATGACCTGTGTTCTTCTTCATTCTTTAGGACAAATTCTACCTTGATTATTCTACAAATTCTATCTGAAAGAAAGGAGAGAGAAGAATGGGCAAAAAATAAGATCTGTGGCTATGCCTCCTCTCAACATATCTCTGTGAAACTGGTTCAGCCTGAATCACAATTTAAGAATTATTTGTCTACAGATGTCCCCACCTTAAATAAATGTCTATTGTAACCATTGTTGGGATGTTTGAATTCAAACTCTTATTTTGATAACGGAGTTCACTTTTCTGACCACTTCATCTAGACTCTCTAATGTGTTTTTAGTTGCTGCTTAACTGCTTGGAGATGACAGGGCTGCCTTAGTCATTTCTTCATTGGCTAGATAACCAGCGAGGACACAGCATTTCATACAGGGTGCATGGTCAGCTTTAGATTTTCTTTGTAGGTTTGAGACACTGGAAAGTCATACAGATGGGGGAAGGGAGGACCAGCTCTGAACAGATAGCAGCTTCCAAAGGAACCAAAGGAAAGAAGGGAAGGTTTACCCTGGGTTCCCAGGACTGGGGACATGGCCTCTCTCAACACTACTCTCTACCTAGATTGATTTTGCATCCTGCCATTCAGAAAGAAATTATGTATGAATCCTAACCTGGACTTATGTAACTTCTTGTATGTACAGGTGCACATGCCCCAGTGCTAATCAATATGTAGGCTAAAATATTTAAAAATAAAACATTGGGGAAATGGGGGAAAACGTGAAGACAAACCACACTTTCTTTTGACTGCTTCTTTTAGAACTGAGCTGGGCATAGTGAACTCGTCTTTAATCCTAGCACTAAGGACACGGGCAAGTCTGGTCTACATAGAGAGTTACAGAACAGTGATGGCCACATAGACCCTGTCTCAATACCAAAACACACCCCTACACCTTAGGTGCCAATCAGCAGAGACTTTTCAACTCATGGGCTAAGGTAAAAGAACAAGTTAGTCTCTCTGCTGTGACATTTGAGGCTCTGATAAGAGTGATGCCTCGCAGTGGACAAGGCAGTAGGAGGAAGTCCTGCTCTGTGCACAAGATCGTGGTGATCTGCAGACAGCCAAGTTCCAGTATAGTAAAAACTCAACAAACTCTTCAAAGTGTGCATGTGCATATATACATTTCTTTCAGATACACACAAAAAGATGTTCAAAGACACTTCTGTTGGCCTTTACAACACACTCCTAATGTATGTTGAAGCCAGATATGCTAGATAGGCCTGGTGTCAGACTCTGGCAGTCCCAGCACTTTCGAGACAGATGTCTGGCTTTTGAGTTTGAGAGTGGCTTGGGTTGTACAGTGAGACTATTTTTAAAGGATATCTTAAAAGATTAGAAAATATTAGAAAGCTAAAATTTCCAGAAACTTTCCTCTGATCCTCAATCATATTTTGAAACCTATCTTGAAATTTATTCTTTTTGGTTCTCCAATGAATGAGAGCCTTCCTTAAAAAATGGTTTTCCTTCTGGTGAAAGGAATTCTTGAACATCAGTAAAGCAAACAAAAAGCAATTCCAAGAGATGGACTAGCAAGATGAGTTTGGTGTTTGGTTTTGTTTGGTCTTGCTTTAGAAAATGATTTTTTTTTGTTTCATGTGTATTGGCGTTTTGTCTGCATGTTTTTGTGAGAGTGTGAGATCCCATGGAATTTGAGTTACGTGCAAACAGGTGTGAGCTGCCTTATAGGAGCAGAGAATTGAACCCAGGTCCTCTGGAAGAGCAGCCATGCTCTTAGTCACTGAGCCATTTCCCCATCCCCACAGATGAAGGTTTGACTTAACAGGAATAGGATGTACCAGGCTATTCACCTGTTCATGGTTGAAACTATGACATAACAAGAGGAACCTCACATTTAGGGTGGACTTCTAACCAAAACCAAGCTGCCATCTACATCACTTGTCTACTGAGTTCTAAGTGAGAGCCAATATGCACATGTTTCTTGGAAAACTAAGAATGAACTTACAGCTGTTTGGGGTTTGTGTTTGTTTTGAAACAGGGTCTCCTTATGTTACTCTGGCTGGCCTGCAGCTTACCATGTAGACCAGGCTGGCCCACTGTGATTATCTTCCCTCTGCCTTTCTGGTGCTGTGATTAAAGTCATGCACCATCACAACTGGCTTCGTGTTTTTAGTGTTGTGGATTATTCTGTTCTGTTCATTGTGAAGAATAAGCAGGACCAGGATTGAGATTACTAGGAGGCTGGGAGATGGAAAGAACTTGTGAACAGTCCAGTGTAATCCTGTCACTGACAGAGGGGAGCCTTTCTGTTAGCAAGAGCTGTCCTGTCTACAAGTCACTGTGAAAAGATCTGAAACAGCTGAATCCAAGTCATTCCAAGCTGGTTCTGGGTTGGACCACATGATCCTCAATCCTTGTGCTTCCTCCTTAACCTTAGGAAGACCAACCTCTGGGCATCAGATGGTTTGTTCAACTGTAAGATAGAGCTAATGATACAATGTGTCACAGAATTATGTAGCGAGACCTTACAGGGCAGAATTATTTGAGGGAAACACGAAGTACCATCAAAACAAGTTGAAGCCTGATAACCAAGGCCTTGGAGCGCTCTTCTTTCTCCTGGGGTAGCTTACTTTTGCTCTTCTTGAACGCCTGACCCTGAAGGAAGTTTCTGTTGCCTAAGATAGGAAGAGCAGGGAGCGCATCCATAGTGGCTTCCATGAGGATGGACCCCAGCTGGTTCCAGACTTTGCCTTTCACACTGACAGTGTTCCTGGATTTCAAACATGTCCCATCCTGCTAGTTTGCTTTGCACCACTTGAAACGTCTTATTTACTCCCCAAAGTTTGCAATCGATCTTGGCTTGGAATATATGCCCTTTCTAAATCTTGAAGGAAGACATTTTGTCACTGAGAAGTGGTCTATGTTCTGTTTATCTTACTGAATGCTGAAAGTCCATCGAAGACAGAAAGCTGGCTTAGCTTCCCTGCTGCGTCACTCACCCTGTCTGTTGCCAAAATATGGGATGTAGAGAAAGGCACGTGGGATCATGGACTCAGATGCTGATGCTGGCCTGACTCTCTATTGCACACAAATATTTAATGATAGTCTTTGTGCATGACACCATGTGTTCAATAAGGAATCTCCCCTAACACTAGTGATACTGTTTTCAAGTTACAGAATCTTAAAATCTAAAGTGTAATGATTTCATGTATCTATGCAAGGAGTCTTTGTAAGACATTTGCTCTGCATTAAATCTAACCTGCTAAAAGACAACGGGAAAATAAAAACCAGTCCAAAGTTCAAAATCTTGTAGTCATAGTAATTCTTCCAAAGTCACTACCAGGTGCTTTTTAAGAACAGAAATATGTTGAGTGGCTTTGAAAATAACCACAGTGCATGGAATTAAAAGGTTAAGTGAGCATAAAGCTCACACCCAGATCCTTGACAGCCTGGTGTAAGAAGAGCAGATCAGTTTGCAGTGTGACTGAGACGCCCTTTAGAGCCCCGCCCTGCCTCAGAGGTGAGTATGGCAAGATGGGTGGACGGCCCTTTCCCTTAGGAAGCAGGAATCCCTTTATTACAAGGACTCACATTCTGCCACTAGGGGGCAGTGCACCACAACTTTGCAACTCGAAAGCACCACGATGGGGAAGATTTATCCATTCTGTACCCTCACCAGCTCCCTCTCCTTCCTTTTTCAGGATGACAACACCTTGCAGGTTTATGGCCATCAGGAGAATTTACTGCTAAGCTATATACTGATGTAATGAAATCTAATATATGCCGTGCCATGAATTACGAGTTGTTATTTAGTTTGGGGATTTTATTACTTCAATCACTTATGACCATATTTCCTTTTATATGATTGCTCACTCTTTAAACATACCAGATGACTATACATGGAACACCTAATAAAGCCCATATATGTTAAAACATTGTTAAAATATAAATGTTTTCTTTTATTTGCCATAATTTGTTTCAATTTTGATTATATGGGTGTTGGTATAAAAGAAAAAAATAAAGCATGGCATGGGACCAGTGAGAGGGCTCGGTGGGCAAATGTGCTTGCTGTTAAGACTAACAACTCGAGTTAGGCTTGGAAAGAACTGAACCTACAAGCTGTCTTCTGACCTCCAGGTACACACACACACACACACTCACTCATACACACACTCACACACATACTCACACACACATATTCACACACACTCACTCATACACACACTCACACACACACTCACACACACATTCACACACACATATTCACACACACACACTCTTACACACACTCTCACACACACAGTCACACACACACTCACACACACACACTCACTCATACACACATACACACACAAACACTCATACACACACTCTCACACACACAGTCACACACACACTCACACACATACTCACACACGTACGCACTCACACATGCACACTCACACACACACAGGCATGTACTTACACACACATGCTCGCACACATATGCAAACAAATACGTGTAAAAATATAGAAATACTGGTCTTTAAAAAAAAAAACCCAGCATGTTAGAATCTTAGATGTCAGATCAGATGATGCTTTCTAAGTAATGTTTGGCTAGGAAATTTGCTTGTCTTTGTCAGGAAGAGCTGAGTCATTACTAGGCAGTTACAGTTTTGCATATATGCAAAAAAACCTGTTGATATTTGAGTGTTTTATGACAAACTATTTAAATAATTGTGGATTCTGTCTAGATGTCCTACAGTAGAAAGAATGTATTATTTGTTTAACTTTGTATTTAATACATGTGCCTACTTTTGCATAAATGCCAGAAATGTAATTTTAAAATAAACCTTTGTGAAATTTCTGGTAACATGACTCAATTGAATTAATGCTCTGTAAGTATTCTACTTTTTTTTTTAATTCTACATACCTACAAATTTTATGTCTAATCCAAACAAAAGGGATAATTATTTCTTTTTGATGAATCAGCTTGCAGTTTCTTTTCGAATCATGCATTTAAATTTTGCTTCACCACTAAAGCTGGAAACTCAGATGAGGTCAAGGTTCAGCAAGGCTAAGCTTCGTACTCACAGCTCTCCAACTACGCAGTGAAAGGACTTGGCTGAGGAGTCCATATAACTGCTTTCAGCAGCTTTTGCAGCCTGTGATTTAGTCTTTGTACTGCACTGCAAAAGTGAGCTCATGTTGATGAAACACCAGTCTCGCTCCAGACCGTGCCCCAACATCCTCTCACTTTATCTTCCTTGCATCTTCCTGTCAGCGATGTTGTTTTGCCAATGGCATGGAGTAGAAAATTGGATTTTAAAGGTTTGTTTTAACACAAATATGCCTACACACATATAAACACGCGTGCACAAAAACACTGACACAAAAGGTTCATTTAAATGTACAGATTGGGGCACAAGAATGTAACCCTGGTGTTTAGGAGACTGAGACATTGTGACACAAAAATGTAACCATGGTGTTTAAGAGCTCCAGTTCAAGGGGAGCCTGGAATACATGGTGAAACTAAAGTATCTCAAACAAGGAAAACTGAAGTTCCTTCTACTGTGTCAATATATAATTTTGTGGAGCTTGGAGGGAGAAAGCTCATGCATTTATTTCCCAGACAAGGGGAGAACTAAATATAGCAAATGGGTTCTCAATTATTGACATTTGGGCTGAATAATTTGTGGGGAACTGACTAGAACTCAACTGTCTGGCAACATCTTTGCTTTCTCTAGATCAAATACTGTTGCCATCTTCCCCCTCCTACTTGCTACTGTTGTTTTGTTTCTAGGAGCTAAAAGAGGTGGTTCAGTGGTTAAGAGCCCTTAATGTTCTTCCATAGAGCTGGGGTTCAGTCCCCAGTATCCACACCTGTAACTCTACATAGGGGATCTCATACAGTCCTCTGCCCTCCATGGACACAGAGCATACACCTGGTTTAATATTACATACATACAAACATACATACATACAAACATACATATGTACATACAGACAAAAACATTCATACACATAAAATAAAAATAAATGAATCTGACAATGCTTCTCTGTACTGCCAAATGCTCCTGGGAGAGTAGAACTGCACCACCGTAGGGAATATGAGAATAGAAATCAACATGGCGAAGAAAAATATACAATTAGATATGTAAATGAATATTACCACATTACCTACAATAGCTATGTACTTGGTGCAATGAAAATATGCAGAAGAGAAACTGAGACAGTGGATATGGGTGAGGAGAAACTTGACAATTTAGCTGTTTCCAGAGAGTGAGTTAAGCTAAGAGGGAGGTAAGGGGCTTGTTGGGCAGAATAAAAGGCATAAAGGCAGTTTCATAATGATGGACTGGCATTTCACATTGATGGAGATGTGAGAGAAGGAAACTGGAAATTACACATCAGAGTGAGCTGCTTGGACTTTATTCTGTGTAGAGAAAGTGTTGACAGCTTTAAGAAAGTAAAAATGCATCGATATTCATAAGGGAAATTGCTGTGAAGTTCTCTTTCTTTGTAGGTGCTTTGTGTGGTTTAGGTATAAGCATAATTGTGACTTCATAGAATGAACTGAATAGTGTCCCTTCTGTTTATATTTTGTGGAATAGTTTGAAGAGTATTGGTATTAGGTCTTCTTTGAAGGTCTGATAGAATTCTGCACTAAACTTAACTGGTCCTGGGCTTCTTTTGGTTGGGAGACTTTTAATTACTGCTTCTATTTCTTTAGAAGTTATGGGACTGTTTAGATGGTTTATCTGATCCTGATTTAACTTTTGTACCTGGTATCTATCTAGAAATTTGACAATTTCTTCCAGATTTTTCAGTTTTGCTGAGTATAGGCTTTTATAGTAGGATCTGATAATTTTTTTTTAATTTCCTCAGTTTCTGTTGTTATGTCTCCTTTTTCATTCTTGATTTTATTAATTTGGATACTCTGTCTGTGTCTTCTGGTTAGTCTGGCTAAGAGTTTATCTATCTTGCTTATTTTCTCAAAGAACCAGCTCCTGGTTTTGTTGATTCTTTTATAGTTCTTTTTGTTTCTATTTGGTTGATTTCAGCCCTGAGTTTGATCATTTCTTGCTGTCTACTCCTCTTGTGTGTATTTGCTTCTTTTTGTTCTAGAGCTTTCTGGAAGAGAGGAGGGAAAGGGAGAAGGGGGAGGCAGGATCAGGTATGTGAGGAGATGGGAATGATATACAGGGGATCAAGAATTTGAACAGAGGAGTGTTGCAATGGCTTATGAGGAACTGTGAATAGCCACAAGCAAGTCCCAGATGCCAGGAAAGCAAGGGGCTCCCAGGACCCAACAGGATGAGATTAGCTGAAATGCCCAATAAAGGAGAGGGAGAACTGTAGAGACCATATCCAGAGCTTAGGCAAGGCCCCCTGTTGGGGGTTGGAGCCACCCACCCTTCTCAAGATTTTAACCCAGAAGCTCTTGTCTAAGAGAAATACAGGGGCAAAAAGTGGAGCAGCGACTGAAGGGAAGGCCATCCACAGACTGCCCCACCTGGGGATCCATCCTGTATGCAGGCATCAAACCCAGTCACTATTGCTGATGCTAAGAAGTGCTTGCTGAGAGGAGCCTGATATGGATGTCTCTTGAGAGGCTCTGCCAGAGCCTTACTGATACAGATGAGGATGCTTGCAACTAACCATCAGACTGAGCACGGGGACCACAATGGAGGAGTTAGAGAAAGAACTGAAGGAGCTGAATGGGTTTGTAACCCCATAGGAAGAACAACAATATCAACCAACCAGACCACCCCCGCCACCTGAGCTCCCAGGGACTAAACCACCAACCAAAGAGTACATATGGAGGGACCCATGGCTCTGCTGCATATATAGCAGAGGATGCTCAATAGGAGGAGCATCTCTTGGTCCTATGAAGGCTCATTTCCCCAGTGTAGGGGAATACCAGGGCAATGAGATGCAAATGTGTGGGTAGGATATGAAACATCCTCAAAGAAGCAAGAGAAGGGAAGATGGGAGAGGGGGAACCGGGAAAAGGGATAACATTTGAAATGTAAATACATAAAATATACAATAATTTTTAAAAAGTAAAGATGCTGGGTGCAGGGAAAATAAATACTTAATGTTTCACAATATTTAACTGCCAGTTGACTTAAAAAAAAGTTTATGATAACTCTTCTCAACAATTGAAAGCCCCATGCACTGCATCCCTGTCTGCACTAAGCCATTTTCACGGAAAGCAGCCTTTGAGATTTTGGCTGGAGAAAAGTTTCCTGCTCAGATCTACGTTTCTTTGAGTAAACATTTTTTTCACCTGCTTTGCCCTCAGCCTGTTTTTATTTTCATGGCTTTTCCCTTGTTTGATATATTTCTTCTTACCCACCCCCAAATTTTGGTCAGTTCTTATCTCTGTGTATGAGTTCTTTATATATTTAGATAAGATTCTTTTTCTTAAACTTGCTGAAATGATGCTATTTTGCCTTTTGAATTTTGTTTTGGTTATTTTTATGCCTTTTTAACTGTTCATGGTGGGTTTCATCAAATAGAGGTTTCTTGTTCGAATATAGCACAAGCTGTCGGTGTTCTCTGAGGGTTGACCTTTAAAGGAGTCACCTCCATCTCCCCCAGGACTTCATAAATATCCAAGGAGATTTCTAGCTAGCACTTTTGGTTCTAAGGAGCAAACCCATAATGATTTTAAGTCTCTGCAATTTAGATATATGTTGTGAACAGAGTGCATTTTTTGTTTTGTTTTGCTTTGCCTTGCTTTGCCTTGCTTTTGAGGAAAGCTCTCACCGCTTGGTCTTGGCTGGACCGGAACTCACTATGTCAACCAGGCTAATTCTGAATCCATGGAGGTCTTCCTACCTGCCTGTCTCTGCCTCCTGAGTGCTGGATTTAAAATCATGTACCACCACTCTGGCCCAAGTGGGAAGAGTGTATTATGTGAGAGATCAGAGGCTTCATTTTGAGACAGCATCTAGAAAATGAGTTAGGTACAGGATCAGGATTATAGACTGAGACATGGGAGGATCCACAAAGTGATTCTGTTGAGAGGACTAAGGTTACCGATCAACCTTTGTGTGAGCTTCTTACTTTGGAAGATTGTTGCACTGTGCTGGGTGCTCCGGAACCACTCTGCCCTCCTCTACAACAGAAGGCTGCATCTGTATAGACTTCCAGCTCCTCCTTGGGTTTCTAGGGCTTGGATTTGTTCTACAGTGAAATCATCTGTCAAAGGTAGACAAAAAAAGAAAAGGAGTATTTGCTTCCCAGCCCGCTTCTTGCGTGGCAGTGATTACATTCCTCTGCAGAAAGCATTGGCTCCTGTCAGCTTTCTGTGACCCTTCGCCTCTGCTTCCTTGTCATGGTTAGTCTCTTTACTTGGTGATTATCTAGGAGACAGACCTCTAGGCATGCCTGTGAGGTTGCTTCCCGAGAGGTTTAAGTGAAGAAGAGAGGTCCACTCTGAATGTAGGCAGCAGCATCCAATGGACTGGAGTCTTGGATGGACAGAAAGATACGAAAGAAGAAAGCGAGATGAGCAGCAGCCTTAATCCCTCTCTGCTTCCTGACTGTGGACGCCATGTAAACAGCCACCTATACTCCCACTTCGATTCTTCCTCTCGTAGGATGGACTGTACCATCCAAATGTGAGCCATAAACTCTTTCTTCTGTCTCTCCAACAAGAAAAGTGACTTACAGGCCTGCTTATTATTGTTGCTTTTAGTTTCTCATTACTTATTTTAGGTCACTAATAAGTGACTTTTCCTTGCTATGTCACACCCTCCCCTTGCAAGTCCATCAAAGATGGTCCTTCTTGACTTTTGTCTGCTTCTTGGTATTCATCCCATTCAGTCCTTGGACATTCTTCAGTAACCTGACCGTGCACGTCCATTCCCTGCACACGCTCCAAGAGTAGCTGAATTGTCCTGTGGGAGCATCCAGCACTGCCTCTTGCGAATGGTTTGAATATGTCCCAAGGAAGCCCTGAAACCTTGCTACTCAGAGATTGCTGGACTCATTCCCCTATCAACCTCCAGGAGACCACACAAGCTCCCCCTGAAGGAAATGGTCATCCAAATCCTGCCTCCAACTGTGCTCACCCCTGCCTCTGCTTGTGACAGATCACTTCCAGTCACAGACTCTGTTGTCTACACCATCTAACACAGGTAATGCTCGTACTAAAGAGATGTCTGCCATGTGATGGAAAGCAGAAGGTGGGGCCATCTTGACAGACAGTTGCACTGTCTCTCTAGACAAGCTCTTTCCTCCTGCTTAACTCCCTCACCCCTCAACCTGCCACAGAATTCTGCCCAACCCCTCTTCCTCCTGTTCCTTTCTTGGAGTGTTGTTGGTAGCCCTTATCCTTCTCTCTGTTGCTCCAAATTCAATCTTTATGATTAATACTCCATGGTGTTTATGCACAGAAACTGTCCTTGACCCCACAGACCCCACGATATTTTTATTCTCTTTGAGATTTTGTAAATCACCCATTGCCACAGACACTTGTTGCTTAACAAATGCGAATGTTACTTACCCCACACTCACTGTATGCCTTCCATGACTATTCACCACCATTTTTGAAAACATCTGAGTACAATTACAGTCTTCCTCAGAGAAGTGAAGAAAGTAGCACAAAATCTCAGCAAAGAGCAACACAGGAGTCTAAATGCTGTGTGATGCTATGCTGCTGTGCTGCCCTCTCTTGGAAATTAAAATTACTATTACTTTTTTGTGCAATTAGCAAGAATACCTGAGACCTCTCTTAGCAAGTCTTTCAAGACACGTTTGTGTTAGTTACCTTTCTCGTGCTTGTGACAAAATGCTTGATAAGGCACCTTTAGGATTCCAGCATTTATTTTGCCTCACAGTGTGAGGGCGTGGTCTATCACAGGAAAGAAGGCACAGTGGTGGGAGTTTGGGACAGCTGGGCATATTGTACCTGGGCTTTCTCTTTTTTAAAACTTACGTTTTAGTTATTATTAGTGTGTACTTATGTATATGACATGTGTGTTCCTGGGTGTAAACAGATCTTTCATTTGCCTGTAGTAATTGTCCTCTCCAAGGCTTACTGTCTCAGTCTGTTCACCTTAGTCCTGGAAGCGTCAGGCCTGCACACAGTCTCACATAAGTCTAGAATATTTTCAGTCTCTGAGATTCGCTACTGAATAAGCTCCCCCTTTCTTGTTCTTTCTGATCTCTAGCCGGCAGGTTAAACTCAGCTGTTCTGACCTAAACTCCTCTCTAAGCTGACTGATTCAGTCTGGCTTCTCTCAGCTTCCCAGTGAATTGTTGTGCTTGGCCTCAGAGTAACTGCAGCAATCTTCTGGCCCCTTCTCATTTTCTAGGTTGTTCTGTAGTCACCTGTGTCTTGCTTGTTCTCTCTTCAACCTGTCTCTGTAAAACCCTCCAAGAAGAATTCCCTTCCTTCCTTTCTCTCTGCACTGACCCTCAAGAAGCATCCCTTTCCCTCCCACTTCTCGTGAGAATTTGGCATATCTTATTCTGTCAAATCTTTCTCTGATTCAACACTTTGCCATTCGATTAGACATCACTTTCAAATGTGAGTGCTTCTCTCTACAAACTAGCTTTGCCTTCAATGTCTGGGATTAAAGGTGTGCCCCGGAGGCGTGTCTGTATTCCAGCCAAGTGATTAAAGGTGTGTGCTAAGACTGAGGCATACGACAACTGAAAGCAGGCTTTTCCAGTAAACAACATAATCTCGGGCTCCCAGTGTGATCGAATATCTTGTAATATCTGGCGGCCAGTGTAGGTATCCATGTGCAGATCTGAGACAACTTGTAGAGGGTTCCGTAAAGCCAAGCCGTCAGGTTTGCATGACAAATGTTTTTAACCATGAGCGACCTTGCCTGCCTTTACTTTCTATTTTTATTCAGTCCAGGACCCCAACTTACAGAAAAGTACTTAGACTGGGTCTTTCCATGTCAATGAACATAGACATGTCCAGAGGTCTGTCTCCTAGGTGATTCTAGATCTAGCCAAATCCTTATTAGCTCTACAGTGACCCAGTCTTCCTATACATCATATCACTAGGCTGATTTGTCCTACATAACTGCAAATCTGGACCCTTTGATGTGCTCCCCCCTCTTCACTCCCCTCCCACCATGCTTACTATCATCTAATCTCAGGTTCTATGTATTTGATTTTTTTTAAGATTCTGTGTATAGAAGATGGATGAAGCAAAGAAGTGCAGACCGACAGGAGCCGGATGTAGATCGCTCCTGAGAGACACAGCCAGAATACAGCAAATACAGAGGCGAATGCCAGCAGCAAACCACTGAACTGAGAACGGGACCCCCGTTGAAGGAATCAGAGAATGAACTGGAAGAGCTTGAAGGGGCTTGAGACCCCATATGTACAACAATGCCAAGCAACCAGAGCTTCCAGGGACTAAGCCACTACCTAAAGACTATACATGGACTGACCCTGGACTCTGACCTCATAGGTAGCAATGAATAGCCTAGTAAGAGCACCAGTGGAAGGGGAAGCCCTGGGTCCTGCTAAGACTGAACCCCCAGTGAACTAGACTGTTGGGGGAGGGCGGCAATGGGGAGGGCGGGGAGGGGAACACCCATAAGGAAGGGGAGGGGGGAGGGGGATGTTTGCCCGGAAACCGGAAAGGGAATAACACTTGAAATGTATATAAGAAATATTCAAGTTAATAAAAAAAAAAAGATTCTGTGTATAGAACAGATTAAGCAGGCTCTTCTTTCTGTGTCTGGCTTATTTCACTAAGCACAATGTCTTCCAATCTTGCCTCTCTTGCTGTAAACGGCAGCATCATGTTCTCTCTTCTAAATGATATCCCACTGCATACAAGCACCACAATTTCATTATCCATGCATCTGTAATCAAACACTCGTTGTTTCTACTTCCTGAATAGTTTGAGAACTCTGGTGTGGTGAACATAGGAGCATAGATAACTTTACGAAGTTCTCATTCTGCTTCCCTTGGGCACATACCCAGAAGTTACATTGCTAGATACTATGGTATTTGTTCTGAGGATCATCACGTGGCTTTTCGTAATGGTTGCACCGGCATGCATGGCCATCCCAGTGTAGAAAGGGTTTGGACATCTCTACGCCCTCACTGACACTTGTCATCTCTTGTCACAGCAGCCACAGTATATGATTATGTCTCTTTAAGGTACAGTTTGCATTGCTCTAAACATTAGGGGTGCTAAGCACCTTTTCATATTCCTGCTGACCATTTTTCTGTCTTCTTTGGAAAGCTATCTAGTGCTTGGGCCTGTTTCTGTTTGAATTTTGAGGGCTTTCACCATGTACTGTTCAGGTCACCCCTGCATCTAGGCATTTAACTCCAGCTGCTACTTGTTCTCTGTTCGTGCTTTGGTTTCTAAGCTCCCCATGATAAATGAAATCTTTGGTTTTGAAAAGAGTGTACAATGCGCACTGTCTCCAGTGAGGTGGCACTTAGACTATGCCTTTAACGCTGGAGGATTAAACAGCAGCCTGCCTGGTTTTAAGCTAGGCCATACATCATCTCAGATGCTCACAAACAAATAAACAAACAAGCAAAGCCCAACAACTGATCCTGGAGACCCCTTCAGAGATTGAACTGCCTGACTGGAGATGCAGTCTTGGGTACATCTGCTTCTAGTGTATGATTACAGCAGAGAAACAGAACTCTAAGGGAAATATTCCAGCTGAGACCTCAGTGAGTGCAAAAGACCTGTGGCAGAAATGGACTGGGATCGGAGCTAAGGAGCTGGTAAATAGAGAGTGCCAGGCTGTTGAATCCAAATGGAGGAGCAAGAGAGCGGCCCTGGGGTCGGAAAGGGGGTACACGGCATTTTAGCTCTGGGGAAGAATTTTAGAGACTGCATAAATGCAACTGGAAGCCCTGGAGGGTTTCGAGCAGTGAAATATTATTATAAAGCAAGAAGTATATATAAAACAACCTCATTCTTTTGAAGGAATGCATAACCCTCTGGATTATAGATGGAGCATAATTTATTCAACCACTTTACTGTTGATTGACAGTTGGGTTGCTTCCAAACCAGTCCTGTTACAAAGAGAACTGCAGAGAATATCCCTGTGCACGTGTATTTTAGAACTGTTACGGGATCAAGTCCAAAAGCTTAAAACAATTTAGACCTGGAATGTGGTTGGTGGGGAGGGGGTGAAATCATTTAAGTTTCCTTGTCGTGGCAAGGCAGCGAGTGGGAGCCTGTAAGCTCGAGTGTTTCAGATGCATGTTCCATATCAGCCCGAATCAAGCTAGTTCTAGCAGACCATCAAAATTTTGCAGGCGGCCACTGGAGTGTCTACAGAAACACTGATGTGCTAGGAACAAAGCCACGCCCACTGTTCCTGAAACGGAGACTTTATTTCCCTTTAGGTTTTCACACACTCTGCTTCTAGTTCCATACGAGCGAGGTATTCAACTAACAGAGCGCATGTCTAGTCAGCTTTTCAAAAATCCTCCCATAAATCAGAGAAGGATTTTCTTTTTCGATAAGTATACTTTCTTAAAAGCTTTTTTTCCCCACTATCTAAAGAAAAGGAACCTAATATGAGTGATTCTCTATCTATGCAAAGTTTCTTTCCCATAAGCCATTTACAATTGCTGGCACATGTTTGTGTACAATTAAGTTTTAATTTGTCCATACAACTACTATTATCCATACATGGTCCTTGGTGCTGAGGTCCAAAGATGAGTCATACGAAGCCTTTTTCCTTATTGAATTCCCAGTATGTAGAGAGAAGAAAGTTCAGAAAGCAGAGAATCCCAACTCAGCGGAAGAATTTCCTCACGTTAAGCAGGGATGGTTATGGGGGCCCAGAGCTGGGGGCTGGAAGTGGCTGACATTCAGTGGCTAATACACAACATAAGCAGAAATCTGTTCTGAGAGACTGTCATGGCAGACAGGTATGCACTGTAACAAATTAATAGCTTAAAAAGCATGAGTCTATTCTCTTATAGCTGTGGAGGTCAGAAACTCAAAGTGAGTTTGGGATAATCTGTTTCTTGACTCTTTCGGCATCCAGAGGCCAACAGCATTCTGTGACCCTATCCCTCCACTAGGCTCCATTGGCCTATAACTTCACCTGTCTTTTCCTGTCCTGCCTTCCTAGTGTGAGAATTCTTGATGTTTCACTGAGACTGTGTAAAAAAGCCCTAGATCATCTCTTCAAGTCAAGGTCCTTCACTGAATTGTGCATACAGAGTTATTTAGCCTTGAAGAAATCCTGTTCCCAATGTGAGGGATGCAAATTAGAACATTGGTGAGGATGAACTTCAGTGTACCAGAGAGGACCAGGGCAGATGGCCATATGTGCACATAGCTGGTGTCCTGCTCTGGGACTAGCCCGAAGCTCAAAACTAACCAGAAAACTATCAGACCCTCCTCTGCCACAGGGATTTCTAAGCTATTCCTGGGCTTGTACTGTTTCCAAGAGACAAACGCTGCCAGTAAGAATATGTAATTGGGGAAGCCTGGCTCAGGTGTCTATACCAATGCCAGGAAGAGGCAAATGACTCCTGAGGCACTGGCACCGAAAGATAGGAACTTGCCTTTCAGCAGGGTTTACACCACGTTAGGGCTGTGTCAAAGACACACAGAACTTGTATCCTGGAGGACTATTCAATGGAGAGAATGAGTAAGAAGCTTGGGACATTCACAGAGGTGGTGGTGGACCAGCAGAAAAGTGCCGAGACACTGACAGTCAACTAAAGAAAAACAAAGACCAAGTGGGGCACATCTCTGTACACATTGCTCTGGGTCAAGGGCAGAAAGAGGGCATCTCAACCCAAGGGTGAGCCCTGAAGCCACTGCACTGCAGAGACCAGCAAGCTCACTCAGACCTCAAATCCAACTCTGGATTCTGGTGAGCCAATAGTTCCTTCCATGATGGAGGATCCCTATTTGTCTTTGTATATGACTTTGAGGGCAGTGGCTAGGTGCCATCTTCCTTGAGAGGAGATTGTAGGAGGCTCAGCTGAGGTAATCAAGTACATAAACCTGCATTAGGCTGCAGGGAGCCTGTCTCATCAATGGAGAATACCACAGTGAGTCCCATCACTCTGAGTACGAGGTCAGCAGTTTGAAGAACCTCTGAAGACACCAACCTGGGTGCCCCAGAGCATAAGTTCATTTCTTCAGCATGGCGATTAACACCAAAAGTATAGATAGATTCAGAACATTTTGTCTGTGCAGATTTCAGTGCTCTCATTGCTACACACATACACACACACACACACACACACACACACACACACACACACACACACACACACACACACGAACCATTCCCAAGCTAGAACTTTAACCATCTCAGAGAGTGTGAGCTGGAAAGCGTCAGGCAGGAGAGGAAACCTGCCCAGCTCCCAGACAACAAAACCAAGTCTGGTCAGCAGAGGCTCCTGGTACACAAGAGAAGTTGCTAAAGTGAAGACAGCTCTGGCAAGCATCACACACTTATGTAACTCTGGCTGATCACCAGCATGAACTGTAGAAGATGAGAGACCGCAGGCTGACGGACCCAACCCCATCCCTGGGTGTAGCAATGGAGGTCTCCAAGTATCAAACACGTGTGAGAAGCTGCTCTGACATTTTGTCTTATTTCTCATCTTTCCGTGCCTACAGATTTACCTGCTTTTATTTTTATATCTTCTTCATTATTGGGTAATATTTTTGTCCCTCCCCTTTTTTTTCATTTTTAACATGTTCTTCCTTTCTACCATGTTTTTAGTAGTATTAGGGTTCCCCCCCCCCTGTTTTTAGGGTTTTGTTCCCCTTCCTACATTTATCTAATTTTGTTTCCAATTTTTCTGATAATCCGGTGTCTTAGTTACTCATCTATTGCTGTAAGGAGACACCGTGACCAAGGCAACTTATAAAACTGGGAGTTGGCCTTCAGTGTCAGAAGGTTGGTTCATTCTCACCATGGCAGGAAGACTGGCAGCAGGCAGGCAAGTGTTGGGGCAGTAGCTGAGAGCTTACAAATAATCTGAAAGTTGCAGGCACAGAGAGCAAAACGGGCCTGACTTGGGCTTTTGAAACCTCAAAGTCCACCCCAGCCTTCACCCAGTGATACACCTCCTCCAGCAAGGCCACACCTTCTCCTCCAAGGCCACGCCTTCTCCTTCAAGGCCATGCCTTCTCCAACAAGACCAAATCTAATTGTTTCCAAGCTGTTCCACTAACTTCGGACCACCTATTCAAATCTATGAACCTGTGGGGACCATTCAATCCACCACACTAAAAATCCCCTTCTCCAAGAAGTTCATATGAAGCACATAAGGCCTCAGCCCAGATAATCCTACCTAGGAAGACCAATGCTAGCAGTGCCATAGTAGCTGCTCTCAAATTATTCTGCAGAGCCATAATAATAAAAACTAGGATATTGTTACGGAGGTAGAGGATGTAGACCCCAACCTACGTAGCTACAGGCATGTAGTATAGGTCAAAACCATACACGGATGAGAAAGACATGTTTAACAAAAGGTGCTGTAAAAACTGAGTGGAACGTGCGGAAGAATGCAATTAGATCCATTTCTCTTGCCATGGAGGAAAATAAATTGAAAGTGGATAGAAAGCCTCAATGTGAAAGTCAGATGTCTGAAGCTGCTAAAGAAACACAGGGGAAAAGATAAGCATTGTCAAGGACTTCTCAAAGGGTCTTGCACAGGATAGGAAGTCACCCCATGAATAATCCAGGGAAGCAAATCCGAGAGCTGGCAACCGGAATTACACAAAATTGAAAGGCTTCTTCAGGATGCAGAAAACAGCTCTGAGGAGACAACACACGGAGTGAGAAAAGATCTTTACCAACTACGCAGCAGACATACGCTTACCTAGTCTTTCTAAAGAACTCCAAAACTCAAACACCAAAAGAGCCAGAAAATTCGTTCCGTGGCTGGGTCAATGAATTGAGCTGACAGTCCTCATAGAATAAATGAAGATAGCTAAAGAGTATTTGAAAAGCCACTCAATGGCCTAAGCCATCCAGGAGATGCAAATTAGAACCACCTTGAGATTTCATCTTATTCTAGTTAGAATCATTATCATCAAGAAGATGAAGGGAGTGACGGCTCAGTGCTTAAGAGCACAGGTCCTGAGTTCAATTCTCAGCAAACGCATGGTGGCTCACAGCCGTCCATAATGGGGTCTTATGCTCTCTACTGGTGTGTCTGAAAACAGTGTACTTGTATACATAAAATAAAATTAAAAACAAAACAAAAACCAAAGGACCACAAATGTTGGCGAGGATGTGGAGAAAGATGAGTCCTTAGACACTGCAGATAGGAATGTAAACTGTTAAGTCACCTCCTCCCCTGTGAGTGTGTCCTGTGGCAATCACCATCAATAAAATGCTTGAGTTTGCACTTTCTATGAGAGCATTACCAAGTCAACCTTCCAACACACAAGCTGTTGATGATTTGCCACTGTGTAAATGACACTAAGTACCCGACTATCAGAAAGTTGCTTCTCAGTGTCCCCATATCCCACCACCAGGAAAATCTGAGAGCAGTTTCAACAGGGAAGAATGTGTCTACTTTTGCCCCCTAGCACAAGGCTTGAGTCCTAATGTCCTTAATGGAAAATAGCAGGATTGTGTTGCTTAAAATTTGGTGGCTGAAACTTCTTACAAAAGCTACAAATCAGGTGGAATTTATCTTGAGTTGGGGTTCGCTGCTGCAATGGTCTGAAAAGAACACAATGGACCATTTGTTGGAACTTGTTTTGGGGTTAGCCGATGGCTGACCAAAAGAATCAATCAGTGGGGGCAGAAGGTCTTTTGTTTTTCTCCCCCTTTCAAAATGTCTTTTCTTGCCAATTCACACCGAAATTTTGATTCTGAATTTTATTATCTTGGCTATGAAGTCCTAACACACTGCTCAGCTGGCTGACCCACACTTGCTCATTTCGAGACTGTTATCTGTAGATCCAGGGAGCGTTGGGGGGAAGGGTTCGCTGATGAACAACTGTTTTAAATTATGACTTGGTTGACTTAAGAAGTATCAGTCCTTGACACTTCAACTTGGAACTCTGTGTTCATCTTAATGGACTTAAACTCAGCTCCATAGTTCAGTGGTCCTCAGAGAAAACTTCAGTTTTGCATGGACTTCCAAGGACTGAAGATGGGATTTAGGAGCAGAAGGGCTAGGGAAGGGACTGTCTTAACAGAAAGAGACTTTCATTTGAGGGGTACTTGGGTTTCTTTAAGTTTAGCCATTGTGCTTGAGTTAAAATTAAGAAGTGGAAAAATATTTTTAGTTTTCTTTCTGATAATTTGAAAAAAGTGTTTCTGTTAAGCTTCATTCAGAATCCTCTCTACTCTGGAATGATTCCTTTATCGCAGCCATAGAACACCCATCTCCACTATCAGCTTCTCAGTTCCAAAGAAACAGCTTCATGAAAACACTATAAGAAGTTCAGACACACGGGATCTTTAAGGAAGGAGACACAAGCAGATCTTGTTCTGTGGGGTCATGGGTTCCACAGCTGCACAGCTCACTTCAGGAAATGTGGCACTGGGAAAGAACTGGCGACAACACAGATAAACCGACAACCCTGATGGCATGGCAACTAGAGAGGAGGAAGGAAGTCGTCTGGGATGACTGGAAGAGGGGCTCGGCAATGAGGAAAGTGGTCTGGATTTGACCAATGCTCACTCTTGCTCTCTCCACTTTTCTGGTGCTGGTGAAGACTTGCAGGATGGCCTCCCATACAGATGTTTTTTTCCCCTCACAGATTTATTGATGGCAAATCTAACTCTTTGAAGTGGTAACTGAAGACAGGCTTCAGAGCGGAAATTAAGTCCTGAGCCCTGTAAAAGGATTAGCACGAGTAATATTCACAAGAAAATGTGTTTCCTGTCTCCTTGCTCTCTGCCGTGTAACAAAATGAGAAGATATCTTGCTTTTCACACACCAAGGGGAGGTCTCACCGGACAGGGCATCTGCTAGTGCCTTGATCACGGACTCACCTGTTCTCAGACACTGAGAAACGTATGTGTAACTAAGCACCCTATGGGTGGTATTCTGGAAAAGCAGGTGGCTGCCTGATACAGACAGGGCGAATCTTTTGTATTAGGATCGTTAAGCTGTTTATCTTCCTATTCAGGCACTGAATCCAAACTGCATACACCCCTGGGGCACCACTGAGTAGATAGGCAGATATATACAGCAATGGTAACTGGACCCCTCCATGTTGAGGCTGGCTGCTCCTGTGTCTGTTTCTCTCCAGGGTGAGCATTACCATTGGCGGTGCAATGATGCAGTGCCTCTCGGTCTCTGTGATGGGTTGGCTACGATGGCACCTGTGCTCCTGGCATGACTGTAGGTTCTGCTTTCTCTTTGTGTAGTTCCATTGTTCCTAGGAGTCTTCACTTTCACCCAGTCTTTCACTCAGGAAAATGTGCTGGTGTTGACTATACCACTTGGTTATCTCTGTACCTTTATGTAGGGGACAGGCTGGGGCTGTATGGTAATGTTCGAGGGTTCCTTAGTCATATTTTCTGGGCTAAAATACCAGCTCTAGTGCTTATCAGTGGAGTGGCTTTCGAGCAGGTAGTTATCCTTTTTATGCCTTTGGCCCTATAGTTATAAAAAATGGGCTCATAATACTATTAGTCATTTCTTAAGACTGTTGTGATACATAGAGCAGTCACGCAGAGCCATGCCTGGCCACTTGGTAGGCCCTTAATTTCTGTTGACATTATAGTTTCCCAGAGTGTCATACAGACCAAAATACTTTCCATGACCTTCAAGTTTCCAGTGTAAAACAGTACCATTTTCACAGGTTGCCTCCTACATTTCTTCATACGTGAAGACAAGGGAGTTCATTTTACATGCTTTGGGTATGCTGAAGGGAGGAGAGAAAATCTAGATCTCGAGAAGTCAACAGACACTATTCCAGACTGATGTTTGAGCACTTTATTAATTCCTCCTCCTGGATCCAACCAGCCCCTGTGGCACCCTATTTCTTCCTCCTGTTTTGCCTTCTCAGGGGGTGACTGTGTGAAACAGAGGGCAAAAACTAAAAAAGAGAAAAGTTCATCCTATTGCTTAGTGACAGCTTCAAGGCAGGTTTGGACTCCCCAGAGGGTCACCTGGCCTGGCCTCTCCTCCTCCACCATCAACAAAGCTTGTTTGTGCTTTGCGATTAAAGAGAGTAAAGTCCTAGATTCATGTGTTGGTAAAGACAAAATTTATCTGCCCCATATCTTTGTCCCCTG
The DNA here is from genome assembly GCF_011064425.1 of Rattus rattus. Classification (NCBI taxonomy): domain Eukaryota; kingdom Metazoa; phylum Chordata; class Mammalia; order Rodentia; family Muridae; genus Rattus; species Rattus rattus. Next base: position 133,733,706 of record NC_046154.1, on the reverse strand, counting down.
TTGTTATCGCAAATCAATGGCATCCAAAGTTTCCCGGCCTCAGAAAGTTGAGATTCCCAGCTGTGGTTTTCTGAGTAAGGTGAGACTGACCTTAGGGTTTTGTATTTATCCTTAGATTCTTGCCAAACAAACCAGCTTAGCAAAAAACATGGAACTGAGACCAAACTCACAGGGCCAAAACTTGAACAGTAACAAGAACAGAAACTTGGCATTTGGGTCCTCCCCTGTTTCTGAAATACTGCTCTTGTCCTCTCCCTGGAGTGCTGAAGCATTTGAATCAAGATTGAATTCAAAGGAAATCGATTGGCTCTCCCACAAGCAGGGTGGAAGATGCGTCACTTTGCGTCAGCAACATTGCTGAAGGTGTCACTGGCACCATTCGAGTCTGGTGATCAACTTTCCCTTTTGGCTGGAAGGGTTTTGTTATTAGAGTTTGTTTAAACTAGAATCCTTAGAGTCTCTTTTTGAATAGCACCATCAGCATCTTTCTAAGCAGCAAAGAGCTCTCTTTTCCTCCCCCTGGTCTGCCCTTAACAAACCAGACTATGTCTATTGGCTTGATTTAGGCTTCCACACAATAGAGTTGTCAGACTTTTTGAAGTCTTGGTAACTGTACCTCCCAAAAGAGAGCTCTGATGAGAGAAAGGCTTCAAAGATCGCAACTGCTAAGAAGGTTCAAAGTACTGCCACATTGGCAAATGATAATAAGGCACACACACACACACACACACACACACACACACACACACACACACACACAACAAACAAACAAACAAATACAAAAAAAAAAAAACCCTGAATGAAATGCAGGTAAGGATGGCTGCTTAGGGACAATAATGAAATTCATTTCAAGCCATCAGAAACCATCAGATTTCAAGGGTGGAAATAAAGATGAAATGAGGATGATGATGCAAAAAAGAGAAGCTAGGTAGGAGTTTGGAGTTGTAGATGTCACTAGGTAGTGGCCAGGAAGTATGTTCAGTTGGGAAAGAAAGGATGGGTCTGAGACTAGAGAGTAAGGTCTGTGTTGGGTGTGTTGAGTTTCTACAGCTTCATGCTGTTCCCAGCTATCATAAACATCAGGAAGACGGATGTCAAGGCTTCTTATGCAAGTATGCATTAAAACACTTAATACCCAACACATGTTTGCGGACCAATGAATGAATGGTTCACTCAGGAGGTGCCCTCCACAAAGGTAATTTGGTCTCAAAGAAGATCAAGATCATCGGGGTCGGTAAACTTAAGGAGAGATGGCCCTTGGAACCCTGATGGCTGGTACTGATGTGAAACATTGCTCAAATTTCTTAATCCTGATTATCCACTTGTCTTCAAGTTCCTAAGACCATTGCTCTCTTGTCATAATCCACACTGGTTTGGGTAGAGATCTGAGGATGAGCCAGCCATGTAAATCATTATCATAGTGAAATATCTTTGCCAGGAAGTCTGGTAAAACACAGGCTTCTGAAAGGAGCAAAGCTCTTGCTTTGATTGACAGGCACAAGAAAAAAAAACATTCAGATGACTTTTCTTAAAAGTTTGCTGACACTCCAGCTCTCCAGTAACACTTGATTTTAAATGCATTCTCAAGGCTCATGTTGGGTCAGCTTCTCTACTAGGCTAATGGGATGAACCCTCTTGAAGTAGGGGTATACATATCCAAGTGTGGCTCTAAGCTTGGAGAGCAGTTGATCAAAAGTGAAGGGCCCGTAATCTTTTGCTTCCTTGACATCTTGTAAAACTGAGTGTTTCAGAGGGCTTACTTGTACATCCTCATCCCTTCTCTGCCCTGCCCCATCCTAGCAGAGAAGCCAGGTTCTGCATTCCATTGCAGTATGCCCTCTAAAATGTATGTGGACATTAATGGTGACTTAACAAGGCTGGCAAGAATGAAAATGCTGACAAAGGGCCTCTCTTAGCTTCTTTTTTACTGCTGTGATAGAACACCATAACAAGGCAACATACAAAAGAAAACATGTAATTCAGCTTGCTATTTCAGAAGGTAAGAGTCCAAGATGGCAGCGCCAAAACATGGTGGCAGAACAGTGGCGAGCTCACATTTGATCCGTAAGCAGGAGACAGAAAGCACACTGAGAAAGCGCAGGTCTTTTAGATCTGGAAGTCTGCCCCCCTCAATGACACGACTTCTCTGACAAGGCTATGCCTTTTAATCCTTCAAAAACAGTTCCACCAACTGGAGACCAAGCATTCAAACACATGAGCCTACGGGGGCCATTTGCATCCAAACTCCCACAGGGGCTGGATTGTGGAAATATCTTTAAAGTGAAGACAAGAGGATGTCCGGTAAAACTATTGTGTGGAAGAGAAGAAGGGAGGATTGGGAATGACTCTGAGATTGAGTCATTGGGAGAGCAGAGCTTCCACTGCTGAAACAGGGCAGAGAGAAGAAACTCATGTGTATAGAGAGAAGAGAAAATCTAGACACATGCTCAGTTTGGGGAATTTTACATTAAGATGTCTATTGGACACTAATGTGGAGGTTTTAAGTAGTAGTTGACAGATCAGTGTGGAGTCTATGAGAGAGGCTTGCACTGAAGATGTGAGCCAAAAAGTTACTGGTGCATAGATTGTATTTGAACATGAGGCCAGGTAGCTCTAAAACCAGTAGGCATAACGCTTTGTTTTAAACCATTTTGTTTTGATTGACAGGACTACCAATAGCAACACTAACATGGATATGACATGTTCATGTTACTGATTCAATGGGACACATTGATGTCCCCATTCATGAAGCTTATCTCTGGATGTGTCCTTAAATAACTCATGGATCACAGTCACCCAGCTGATGACTCATGTGCCAGTGGTACTGAGCACAGACTCAAAAGAATGTGGAAGATTTGAACACAAGTGAATGTGTAGAACCCGTCCAAGCTTTCCTACTCTTGCGAAATATTGCCCTGCCTCCCAACAGACCTCTATGAGCACAGTTTGATCAAGAGCTCGGCATGATACTTTAATCTTCACACCCACAGAACACACCACAAACAGAATGTATCCAAGAACAGGACCTCTTCCACTGAGACCTAAATAGCAGGGACTACATCTAAAATCCCTTGGTTTTGAATACAATAAATTTACAAATGGTAAAAGGTAAGTTGAAATAATTCAAAGAACAAATGAATTGGGAGTGCGTGGTGTGGTTATTTTGAAAACTGTGGCAATGAACTTAGTCACACAACTACTCTGTGCGTTCACTCCTTGTATTCACAACTGCTTGAAGTGACTGCTGTGTTTAGCACCACAACTGTTTCCATTTCACTTTTCATGAAAAGGAACCTGAAGAAAATTTAAATCAGGAAAAGTAAAATATCTTACTTGGGGGAATAAATCAAATTTTCTGCTTTGACTTACTTCCCTAGTTGTAGGACTTCCAACTGAATTTCCATTTGTTTAAACAAAGGTTTAAACCTCTCAGAAGTCTCACGTAGCAGAAAGAGCACAGGTGATAACATCAAATCCCAAGTCGGCCCTTCAGTCACCACACAATCTTAGGCAAGCGTTACCAGTTCTCTGGTGTAATGCTTTTTCCAAATGGGTGCAATTAGGACTACTCCATATATGTGTGAGGTTGAAGCAAAGCATTAAATGTAGGACACACAACAGAGTAAGATGCCTGGTTCTATACCTCAGTAGAGGCCAGGGACATTTTTTTTGCATACCTATCATTTACACCAGAAATCAGCTAAGAAGCTCCTCTTGCGTCTTAGGTCTACCATAACAGATGCTGGAAGTTCTGGGATGAGAGAGACAGTCCTTGTCCCTTAGGGACTGACTGACTTCCATCCTTCCCTTAACAAGCATGTATTGAGCACACGAGCACATATGTTATAACAGAACAAAATACAGAAGGCCTCCATCTCTGTGGGTCCAACCAACTGTGGGTAAAAAAAATACTTTACCTCTATTTATACATATACAAAAGTATAGACCTTTCCTTCCATTATTTACTAATTCAGCATAACATCTAGTTTTATAACATTTATAGAGCATCCCTTCTATTGAGTTACATGCATATGCTATATGATTTCATTAAATTAACTTGAGAAGACTCAGATCTGGGTGTTCTGAGTGGAGTCGGGGGTATGGTACCCCATGTGCCTCTGATCCTGAAGGATGGCTGTACTTCATGGTGTTCTGATTCTCCTGAAAGCATCAGGGAATGCCTCTCCTTAAGGAGCTAGCCTGTGTCTGTAAGAGACTGTTACCAGGAGACAATGCCTACCAAGTCAGTACAGGGAAAGAGCAGAGGTTGAAGAAGGATGGCGATGGTACTAAGCACAAGATGCCTAGACAGAACTCTCTGAAGACAGAGACCTTGAGAAGAAACAGACAAAACACAAAGGAATGATGAGGGTGAGGGGAGTTCACAAAGAGTACAAACCTCTGAGGTGGGAAGGTGGGAAGGTACATGCTGGTGGTCAATGTAGCTAGCACAAAAGAACGTAAAAGAGGCAAGGTTGGAGATGGCCTTGGGACAGCTGGCAAGCGTCAGAACTGCATGCAACTTTAACACAACTCTTTTGCCGATTATACAGAGTGAGTAATAGTTGCTTCATGGGCAAGTGAAGGCAGAGCTGAACCATCCAGGCATTGCTAGCTGCTAGGACATTAGGAGAATGAGATACAGTGTTTAATGCCTTTCCCAATAGCCTCAAATAATACCTCTTGGGATAACTGAAAGCAAGCAAGTTGGAAGGAGAATATGATATAAACTTTAAGGCATTGGAGAAAATATCAGAGGACAGAAAGATCCCCTATGCTTATGGATTGGTAGAACTAAAAGTGAAAATGGCCACCTTACCAAAAACAATCTGCAAAAAAATCCAGCACAATTGTTCACAGATCTTGAAAGGTCAGCTTCACTTGGAAACAAACTATCCTCAGATTAGTAATAATAATCAAATAATTAATCAATTAATTATTATTTTTATTATTATTAAAATAATAATAAAATAACTGCTACTAATAATAAAAGAACTACTTGAAGTACTACTATCTCTGACCTCAAGGTGTACTACAGAGGTATGGTAATAAAGACAACATGGTATTGACATAAGAACAGAATCTAATAGAAAACCTAGAGATAAATCCACACACCTAACTTTTGGTTAAAAACCAGAAATGCACGATGGAAAAAAGACAGCATCTTCAACAACATGATGTCTGCATGTAGTAGCATTCAAATAGATCCACTCTTATCACCTTGCACAAAACTCAACTCCAAATGGAATAAAAACCTCAACAACAGATACATCAAACCTGAGAGAAGAGAAAATGGCCTTGAAGCCATTGGTACAGAAGACAACTTCCTGAACAGAACACCGTAACTCAGGCACTAAGGTCTACAATTAATAAATGGGACATCATAACACTGAAAAGCTTCTGTAAAGCAAACGACACTACTACTCAGACAAAGCAGCTGCCTACAGAATGGGAAAAAGATGTTACTCACCCAATACAGGGCTAATATCCAAAATATATGAGGAAATCAAAAAGTAGATATCAAGAAAACAACACAATTAATAATGTAGAACAAGTCTAAAGAGAAATCTCTCAAAAGAGGAAGCTCAAATAGCCGAGAAATACTTAAAGAAGTGTTCAAACTCGTTAGACATCAGGGTAATGCAAATCAAAACTATTCTGATAGTTTACTTAAATCTGTCAGAATGTCTAAGATTTAATAGAACACATGACAGCTCATGCTGGGGAGGCTGTAGAGTAAGGGGAATGCTCATTCACTGCTGATGGGAGTGCAGCTCGTACAGTCACTCTGGAAGTCTGTGTGGTGGTGCCTCAGGAGGATGGGAATTGATCTACCTCAAGATCCAGCTGTACCACTCTTGGGCCTATATCCAAAGGGTGTCTTATCTCACAACAGAGGCACTCGCTCCATCACATTCATCGCTGCTCTATTCTTAATAGTGAGAAATTGGAAACAACCAAGCTGTCTCTTAACAGAACAATGGAGAAAGTAAGTGTGGTTCATTTACACAGATAGACCATTACTCATCTATTTAAAAGAATGAAATTAAGAAACGTGTAGATAAATGGGTAGAACCAGAGAAAAATCATCCTGAATGAGGTAAACCAGGCTCAAAAAGACAAATATGATGAGTATTTGCTTATATATGGATAACTCCATGATAACCATGCTACATCTGTAGACCCCTCTGGGCAGTATGGAAACAATATGTCAGAGGCTTCCTGAAGTACATAGAGGAAGGCTATTTAAATGAAGGTACCAAAAACTGAGGGAAAGAGAGCCCTGACTAGACATCTCTTGTCTCCAAATAAAGCTTCTAGTACTAGGATTGGGTTATATCTAATTAAGTTGTCGGCCAATGGGGCCCCATGGGAACCCCAAACAAGTTAATATCTTGCCAAGAGCTTATTGTTGAAGACAAAACCTACACAATTAATTGAACCTGGGAAGCCGAGCTGGTGCCCACAAAGAACTTTCACCTCCATGTGCTAGAGTCTTTGGTCCATGACCAAAGGAGAAACACAAACACCAACTCAGCTACAAGCCCTTTGCTCCATAATGGTGCCCTGTCTGCATGATATGCTAGCACAATGGTGACATAAAGCTATCAGAGTAACCAACTAGTATCTGATTTGACTTAATGGATTACTCCAGGAGGTGGAATCCAAACCTGATAACATTTGGATGTTCATGAACCTAAGACTAGTTAACCCAGGAACCTAGGGTATAACCAAATAATACCATTCTCTCAAAGAATAGAGCAATAAAATGACTTCTAATGACATTTTGCTCTACTCGTAGATCCATGACTTGCTAGGCCATCATCAGAGAAGCTTCTTACTGCACCAGATCAGAACAAATACAGAGACTTACATCTAGACATAATGGAGACAGACAGAGAGAGAGAGAGAGAGAGAGAGAGAGAGAGAGAGAGAGAGAGAGAGAGAGAGAGAGACCTTGAAGTACTCAGCACTAAATGGGATGTCTCTGTCTTCATCAAATCCCGCACCACCATACCCCAGGTCCCAGGGACCCCTTCATTAGAGGAGGCAGAAAGAATGCAAGAACCAGAGGGGATAGAATTCCAAGAAAACAAGGCCTTCTAAATCAACAGGACCAACATACATATGAACTCACAGAGACTAAAGGCAGCATGCCCAAGACTTGCATGGGTCTGCACCAGATGGGGTTCTAGAGCTAAAGTGGTCAAATGTCTTCATCCTTAACCCAGACAGTATCTTCAATTAATGACCACTGCAAATGAAAATTTCATCTTCTCCAAGGGAGTCACACTGGGGAAACAAACCACTCTTTAAGTGTAGGTTGTGTGTCCAGTAGTAGGTGGTCAAGAGGAAAATAACTCAACAGCATCATTTGGATGTTTCTTGTTACACAATGGTGTCAAGACTCTTTTGTGGTTGTTGTTGCTTGTTTGTTTTGTTTTTATTTAATTTTTAAAACTATTTTCCTCTCTTTTTACTATATAAGTCCTTTGGGTACATACTATGGGTTCCAGCTTAGTATTTTTATGAGATTCCTGAGGGTGTGAACGAGTGGGTCTGTGTCTATATTTCTTCTTTTGCCTTTTGGGAGCTTCTTTTCCTTCTGTTTGCTTTATCCTATTCTGATGTGTAAGGTTTTATTTTCTTGTATTTTAATATGATCCCCTTAGAAGCCTGTTTGTTTTCTAATGAAAGACAGATGGGAGGGGAGGTAGGGAGGAACTGGGAGTAGAGGAGTAATCAACTCCTGTAATCAGGATATATTATGTAAGAAAAATATTTTCAATAAAATGAAAAAAGCAAGGTATTTACAATCTATTGAGATAATGAAACAAAATGCTAACATGAAAGTGATATGGGCTGCATGCAACTCATTGGAACTCCATTGAAGATAGGTTGGTGTATGTCTTGGACTCACCTACTGTGTTTGTTTCAGGCCTTAATTGACTCTAAGGTAGACTCCTTGTGACTTCTCTATGAGGAGGTCTTTGTCAGAAACACGGTATACACAAGCTATATTTCCCTCATGTCACAAGATTGGATAAATACCACTTTAGTGCCTCAACATAAGCCTTTGGTCTTCCATTGCAAATGAGTTTCTCAGAGTTAAGACCAGGAGATACCTGTGTATGCTGACAACTAGCTGCAAATGTAGAAGGCCACTCACTGTGTTCAGTGATAACCCACATCCTCTTGCACCGGGCCATCTGCTGAAATAGGAGGAGGGTTCTGGAGAAAGGGCAATCGTTTTAGACCAGTCAAGAAAGTATGAAAGGTGGAATGAAGTAGCGAATTCTCAGTTAATGGATCTGAACTACAACCTACTCTGAAATAGCTTGCTTTAAGTTAATATTCTTTTAGTTTTGGCATTTATATTGTTGTTCTGGAAATTGGGCTAATAAATGTATAAACTTCACAGTGTAGCTGTGGGGTCAAAATGAGTTAATACTTAGAAATCAGGTAGCCACTGGGCATGGTGGTGCACTCCTTTAAGCCCAGGACTCAGGAAGCAACTGCAGGTGGATCTCAGAGTTCAAGCTAGTCTTGTCTACAAAGTGAGTTCCATGATAGCTAGGGCTACACAGAGAAAACTTGTTTAGAAAAAGCAAAACAAAAACAGAAAAGGAAAAGAAAAGACAAATCAGATAGCAAACTGCCCAGACTTAGTGTTCAATAAAGATTAGCAACTTTTCTAATTAGAATAGTTCTATTAGGTACTAGGATGTGGTCTAGGTGCCTAGTATGTGCTAGATCCCATTTCAGCACTTTAAAAAATTCTCATTAAATACCCAGAAATGAACAATTTGAACCGTAGGAATTTGATGGACTTGACATAGTACACCCTTGGGAACCAGAACAGTGATATGATCAAATCCCACAGAGAGTGGTGTTGGGGAGGAACTGGAAAGGCAAGAAAGTGGGGTGAGCAATTCAGGCAGCAGACACAGTGTTGATTTCAAGATATTTGACAGCAAGTGGGGGAAAGACTAGAGCAACGCTGGAAGGAGGCTTCAGGATGAGTGTCCCCAAGGGCTGAGGTGCAGGCTGACATAGTTGATGTGATATGCCTCGTCCATGAATAGGCTTCTTTTGTTACTCTGACCAGAGGCTGGTAGAGAAAAAGAACATAATCCCGGCCTTTCTGAGATGACCCTAGAGAGTAGAATATGGAGAGACCTTCTACTCAGACACTGTCTATGAGAGCAGTAGAGGAGTAATCAACTCCAGTAATCAGGATATATTATGTAAGAAAAATAGTTTCAATCAAATGAAAAAAAGACAAGGTGTTTACACCTGGGGTCATAGGTATGCCTTCTCCATGGTCCTAAAGTGCAGTGAGCTGCAATAGTAAGTCCGTTCTCCCACTGAAGAGAAACACAGCTCTCACCATAACCCATTAAACCTGGCACATAATAAATACCCGACATTATTGTGGAGGTTAAATATGGCAGTGTTTTCCTCTTATCCAAATGTAAAACGTCAGTCTACTATTGATTGAGGTGCAAACTTCCCACAATGGCTGGGACTCACGATAAGCTCATTTGACCAGTGTGTGGCTGACTCATGTCTAGAGACTTAAACTAGAAATGCTTTGGGAAAGATGCTAAAAAATGTACCCACGTGTTTATTGGCCCATGTCTACCGGAGATACGACACAGGTGGGATAAGAATCAAAGTTAGAATCTGTAACTTAGCTTTTAAAAGTCATGAGTCACTCTGGGCAAAGAAATACTGGGAAGGTGAGACCACAAGTCATTTTCAGTTGAAAAACTCGAAGCATGAAGCCTTATCAGTTGAATTTTACAGCTGGAAAATGGTAGTGTTGGAAGGGTAGATGATTTGGCCAGTGTGCCGACCTCAGGGACATGTGGTAGAGATTATAAGTGATAACTTTCCCGTGAAATGTGTCAACCAACCACTATGCAAGTCATTCCAAGTTCCAACAGAACTCTCTAGAAGGGGGAAGGTGGTAAGAGGAAGATGATTAAGCAGTAAAACTTTTTTTAGAGTGAGGTGAAAATGTGTCCAAAGTATATAGACAAGGAGAATATTAGAGTCAGTCGGAGGAGACCCAAGGAGCTCCAACTGTTTAAATAAAATTGCCATTTTATATTCACAATGGGCCAGATTTTATCCCACTATAGCTCAGCAGGAATTCTTTGGAAAGATTCCTGGCTCTAGAATTACGTGGTGAGAGTGAATTGGGGCCCTATGAAAATGATACTTGGTGATTTTATTCAACTGCCTTTAAACCATCTAATAGACTTAGTCTCACTTGCCCTCCTGTCGCATGTTGGCACGGCTCTAGGCCAGGTAAAGATGAACCCTCAACAAATTTCAGTTATACATGGGGCTGGCTTTCCTTTCAGCTTGACAGCTTTAGTAAAGGAAAAACTTCTTCCAATGACTTGTGTATTTGTTCGCCTACCTGAGCGTGCATATTCATTTCTACAGAATATGTACACTACGCAAAGTTGGGCCAGCCACATGAGCTAGTACCATTCTGCACAGCCTTTTAAAATACTGTAAGAAAGAAGGATGCCACAGTTAGCCATGGTTACGTGCTTACTCACGCTGTGTCTTGTCATGGACAGCAGATTCCGAGGAGGACGTTCCTTCTGTCCCCTCCTGCATCATTGGTCTGTTGTGTCTCCTGTAATCACAATCTTTGCTCTGATGCTTAAAACTGTTTTCAGTCAACTTGGTCTTTTAAGGTGCCTTTCAGTTTGGGAATTTTCTCCTCTTATCTTTATATTTCAGTGACACAGGTCTCTGTCTCCTCTTCCTTAATTTTCTTCTTCTTGTTGTTATCAGTGTGTGTGTGTCCATGTGTGCATGTGTGTGTGTGTGTGTGTGTGTGTGTGTGTGTGTGTGTGTGTGTGTGTGTTTGGGGAGGTCTGTGTACAAGCCATTGTGCACATGTATAAATTAGAGGATAACTTTCAGAAGTCAGTTTTTCCTTCCGCAGTGGGTTCTGGAAGCTAAGCTTAGGTCATCAATCTTTCAAGGCAAGGGCTTTTACCCGCTAAGCCAGCTCACCAGCCCTTCCTTTCTTTTCTAAGTTCCTAATGATATGGAGATAAAGTTTATGTGGGTTCATTTTGTTTTATTACTACTATGGTTTGGATGTTAGATGTCTACCTAAAAGTTCATGTGTTAGGAGCTTAACATTCACAGTAGTAATACTGGGGTGGGGTGGGGGGCGGGGGACTCCTGAGAGGTTTTGGGTCCCTGGGGTTACTGGAGATTCTGGCAGTTCTTACCAGGCACTTGTTCTCCCTAGCAGTACTATCTATCTATCTATCTATCTATCTATCTATCTATCTATCTATCTATAATCTATATATCATCTATTTATCTGTAGTTCTGGATGAGTGCTGTTAGTAATAACCATGACACAACTAAACATTATCCTATTTTGAAATTCTCTCCACCAAACAAACTAGACCATTACTTTAGAGGTCGGCCTCGTGAAAGTTTTCAAAGCACAGGCTGATGCAGCTAGATTATTTGCCAGAAAAGAACATGAATGGCCTCTAGTTCCTCAGAGTCTCTGGTCCCCTTGGAATGTCATAAACTGGGCCTGTAACATTCATATTTGCCTTGGCATTCTAGGCTTCTACACTCCCACCTGAATGGCTTAGGAAGCTCTATTTAAAGCATTCTAAGCTTGTCTAGTTTTTAGCTCTAAATTCTTCCACATTCCTTCTACAAACCATCTTTAAAGGCCCCACGGTCAGTTCTGTTACAGCAACACCACCACTCTTAGTGCTTTTTCTATATCTTTCCATTGCTGTGACTGAACACTTTATGAAAGCAACAAGGAAAACATAAAAACTGAATCTCCCAACCTCCAGAAAATATCCAACCTGTGGGCACAAATGCCAACTATTAAATGACCACTTCAAAGTGCTCATTGGTGGTAGCTTCTACCTAGATTACTTTCTCCTGGGAGCCTGACTGAAACAGCCATGAGATTTTAGAATGCTGTCATTGAGGTGAGAGTAAGTTTGAATGAAGCAGATGCTGCTTGGTGTTTCCATCTCAGTTGTTTTTGTTTACCCCTCCACGTATTTTCCTTCACCCTCTTCTCTCCCTTCCTCCACCTCCTCTTTCTCCCCTCCTCTTCCACCTTCTTCTCTTCTTCCTAGTCTTTGGAAAATGAATCCCATTGGATGATAACATTGCACTGAAACTCATAACAAATCACTCTATAGCCAGAAAAATACTGTTAAGCACATGGTCATTCTGCAAGTTTCCGAAGTCCTCTGGATAGAAAGAATGTTGTCTGGAACATCAAAAGCCATGACATAGAAGCTAGAGAGTTGGCCCGGTGGCTAAAAGCACTGACTAATCTTCCAGAAGACCTGGGTTTAATTCCTAGCACCCACATGGCAGCTCACAAGTGTCTTTAACTCCAAGATCTGACACCTTCACATAGACATAGATACAGGTAAAACACCAATGTACATAAAATAAAAATAAATGTTGTTTTTTTTTAAAGCCATGTTGTAGTTAGCCTAAATGTGTTGAGCATGACATGTACCCCCGAAACTAAAATTTATGATGAACATTACTTCTTGTGTTGAGGGCAGTCTTAGAGCTATCTGGTGCATCTATTACAAAAGAAGAAAAAAGGGAGGATGTAGTTACCTCCTCTCATCCCATAGGGCCCAATCTAAGGCTGCTTTCATGCCTGTCCTCCAGGTCCAGACAGCATCATTTAGGAGAACAGGAAAGAGGGTAAACTCCTGACCCTAGCTGTATGGATAGAAAGAATGGAATCTCTCTCAGTTTAACACTCGCCAATAGGAATTCCTGAATATAGAAGGGTAAAGCAACAGGAATCATTAAACAGTAGGGTATGAGCAGGCTCACAGAGTCAAAAACACACAAAACATCTCTGCCTTTTGTTGTTGCAAAATATAAAAAATAAAAAGAGGGTATAGTTCTCTTTTACCTCGCTAGGTCCAGCACCGTGGTGTCCCAAGATATCTGCTAGATATCTTGGCGGAAACACATCCCAACTCCTCGGTGGCCCAGAGTCTCCTGTCACCACACATTTTCCTACACTCAAACCATCACGTAAAAGAACACACAGCACAATAATCTTTGACCCAATTGGTAAGATAGAATTGCCCACCTAAACATACAAAGGCCAGAACCATCCATCCCCTAAGAACATTTGTAACAACCGGTAAAGATACAGCATGGAATCTTAACGTCACCCGCCATATTGTCCTGCCATGGCTTCTCTCCCTCCTCTCTCCTCCTTTCTGTTCCAGTCTCCTCCTCTTCCTTCAAACTTCTCTCCCGCCCATCCTTCCTTCTCATCCAATGACAGGCCTCCTTCTCTCTTGCGCCTGCCTCACCTGTGACATTATCCTACAGGCTTTGGTGTTTCTGAATGCTTACTTCAGCCCCTTCTTTTGGGGACTTCAGCATCCAGTTCTCAGTTTCTTGACTTTTCACTTCCTCTGACTTTCTCTGTAGCTTCTGTTGGCATGGCATTGTTAGGAACTAGTTTCCTGAGTTCAGCCATCTCAGGAGCAAACTCCACCTTGCTGACAGGATCAAAACCGAGTTCATGTTCTCAGACCCAGACCCAGAACCCAGCTTCTACCCTGCTCCTTCAGCTGTTTCATGTTTGTCTGCTAACCAGTAAGGGGTCTAAAGAGGGAAGATGCTGCCATCCCATTATCTAACCTAAGGCATACAAGTCATGAATGTGTTGCTCATCTTGAATTAATTGACTATTTTCAGCTTACCTGCTCCTTTTTCCCCTTACCATTCTAAATTCCAGATCAGAGTTCAGGAAGGGACCTGACTGCAAAAGCCCAAGGACTCAGAAACAAGGTGACCTAGATAAGGTTCAGTCACCAATACCAATTTCCTTGCTTAACCTCTTGTATCAAAGTATAATCAGTCGGGACTGGGGATTTAGCTCAGTGGCAGAGGGCTTACCAAGGAGGGGAAAGGCCCTGGGTTCGGGCCCCAACCCCGAAAAAAAAAAAAAAAAAAAAAAGAACCAAAGTATAATCAGTCAATGAAACAGCCCACCCTGATCCGCCTTGCTTTGTGTTCCCATCCTATCAAAATATTCTACAATCGCCCTTCTGGGAGGTGGTTCAAATCCCAAACTGGCTGCTTCCCTGAGTGCTCAGAAAATGAAGCTTTAACTTTTAAGCTTCCTTATCCAAAGTGATTTTCTCAGTTTCTACCCCACACCCAATGGTACAGTTCAGCTCTAAACCTTACATTGTTAGAAATTACACCACTTCCTACCTCTTGACTTCTAACATTCCACACTCCTTTGCCTGGGACTCTCAGTTCAAAACTGTCTTATTACTATTGGTTCTTTTAAACTATTAACCTTGGAGAGACTAAGGCAGAGATCAGTTGCTCAGCAGGCTGGGGCAACTGGAACCTAGAGGGCAACCTAGGCAATATATAAACACTCCATCTTAAAAATAAAAAATGGTCTTGACACTTTCTCGCTGTTCTTTAATATCATCTCTTCTATCCCAACTCCTCACTTTCCTTTCCCCAGCCTGGTCCTCTAGTCCACTGCAGCATCCCTCCTAGACCCACTCTAAGGAGTAGCTGGCCAACACAAAATAAACTGTTGGTTTCATGGGCTTTTTTGTTTCATCTTATTTTGTTCTGACTTTTTTCCCTTTTATATTATTGGTCCTTTGTTAGTTTGTTTTGGTTTTCAATTTTGTATTTTTATATAGTTTTGGTTTTGTTGGGGTTTTTTTTGGGGGGGGTGGTTTCAAGATTGGGTTTCTCTACGTAGCCCTAGCTGTTCTAGAACTATGTAAATCAGGCTGACCTCGAACTCAGAGATCTTCGGGCCTCTGCCTTGAAAGTGCTGAGATTAGTCATGTATCACCACTGCCCAGCTTGTTTTTATTGTTTTAAAAGGGGAGGCAGGGAGCATAAAGTTGGGTGGGTAGGAAGACGGAGAGGATATGAGAGTTGGAGGAGGAAAACAAGATATATTGTGTAGGATAAAACAAAACATGCCCTCCTCTCCCCACCTCCATTTTCCTTAGCCATCCTTCATATCCTGGAAAATCCCAATTCATATCAGCATAGCTCTGACTACTCATGCCTGGTGGCAGGCTGGCCGGGGAACACCTGCTATGCTAATTTCTCCTTTAAGTTGTTGAACATCAGATAAGCTCTCCACACACCTGGTGACCTGACCAAGTTTCTTCCTCAGCTCACTATTCCTCTCACCAAGACAACATTATACCCTCCTTAGTCCTTGGATACCTCTTGTCTTAGAGGTTTTTTCCATTACTGTAAAGAGACACCATGACTAAGGCAACTCTTTTAAAGGAAAACATTTCATTGAGGCTGGCTTAGAGTTTTGGAAGTACCATGACAGGAAGAATGGCAGCATCCAGGCAGACATGGTGCTGGAGGAGCTGAGAATTCTACATCTTGTTCCAAAGGCAAACAGGAGAAGACTATCTTCTAAGCAACTAGGAGAAGAGACTCAAAGCCCATTCCTTCAGTGACACACTTTTTCCAACAAGATCACATCCACGCCAAGGCCACACCCACTCCAACAAGACCACACCCACTCCAACAAGGCCACACCTACTCGAACAAGGCCACACCTATTCCAGCAAGGCCACACCTACACCAACAAGGCCACATCTACTAAATAGCGCCACACCCTGGGCCAAGTATATTCAAATCACCACACCTGTCTTTCTAGGGACTTCTGTTCTTACATCAAGAGAAAAGTGAACAAACAAGAGGAGGGCAATTTCATCTTTCTGACCCAGAATACACCTGGCTTTAACTACCTATTTAGCTTTCAGTTACACTAAACTGTTGCTTAGTTTGGGGGCTCCAACAAAAAGCAAGCTCTTTAACTTAGGTTCTAGACGCTTAAGCTCCTCTCTTTCTGAGAACTGGGCTGCTGGCACCTATTTATCCTTATCCTTCAGACCTGGTGTGCAGTTACATTGACGCCTTATTAAGAATCTGTATTCATTAGAGTTATTAGTACTATGATGAAACGCCATGAGCAAAAGCTACTTGGTGGGGTTCAGAGGGGGTGTATGTTTAGCTCATAGTTCCATATAAGCATTCATCAACAAAAGCAGCAAGGGTTAGAACCTGGAGGCAGGAGCTGATACAGAGGGGTGCTACTTATTGACTTGCTCCTCATAGCTTGCTAAGCCTGCTTTCGGATAGACCCCAAGACCACTAACCTAGGGATAGCATCATATACAGTGGGATGTGTCTCCCCACCAATCACTAATTAAGAAAATGCCTTTAAGGCTTGCCTACAGCTTGATCTTATGGAAGCATTTTCTCAACAGAGGTTTCTTCCTCTCAGATGACTTCAGCTTGTGTCAAGTTGACATAAAACCAGTCAGTGCAGACTCTTCCTAAACAGGATCCCCTACTCTAAACACAGCTTCAGATTTTTTTTTTAAGTACAGGGATGTTCTGAAAGGGAACTTTTATGCACTGGTTAGTTTGCCATCTGAGAACAGGGAACCTCGACTGAGAAAACGCCCCCATCAGATTGGCTGTAGGCAAGTCTCTGGGGGCATTTTCTTGAACAATAATTAATGCAGAAGGCTTCAGTCCATGTACGAGGTGCTTCCCTTGGGCAGATGGTCTTTTGTTGTACAAAAAATAGCAAACTGAAGGAGTCATGAAACACCCATCAGCATACCATGTTCCTCCATAGTCTCTGCTTCAATTGCTACCCCCAGGTTCCTACTCTGGCTTCCATGAATGGGGACTGACCTACAAGAGGTAAAATCAAGTAAACCACTTCCCAAGTTGCCTTTGGTCCCAGAGTTTATAGCACCAGGAAACAAATGGTGTCTGCACCTCCTCCTTCCTCAATCTTTCTCTCACTGCTGTCTCTCTGGGCAAGGTCATCATCATCATCTCCACATAGCCAATGCAGTCTTCCAGACTTTGCTCAGCCTGGCCTCGCCTTTTCTCTTCACACTTAGGGACTTGTGATTACATTGCTATGCAATTTTACAGAATTTGTTGACATATTTATTCCCTACACTTTAGAAAGATGAGAGACTGCATGAGTTTCCAAGAATCATAAGCCTATTAAAGTGGAGCTGAAAGTGAAATAAACAGCAGCTCACAGCAGAGACTTCTTGTGTTCCCTCTGTGCTGCATGGCGTCTCTATTATAGACCCCCATCGTCCTCAGGTCAGGAGTCTCTCCTCTCACTTCAAAGCCCACCTTATGCTCTTTCTTTCTCTGCTGCTTCTGCTAGAAAGGCCCTTTCACTCTCTCTTCCCTTCCTCTACAGTCTTTCTCTGAGCACTCCTGTGTGCCCTGGCTTCAGCCTGATGTGTCTATTTCAACATCTTCATCACTCATTCTTTCATCCTTCATGCATTTAATGTATCAGTCACAAGGTACGTCCCTCACTATTCCCAGAAGGGATTCACAACAGGAAAGGGTAGACCTTAGACCGTGGGGCTCGAGCACTAGGCTGTGTGTTCTTTACAGCTCAATACACTCTTAAGGACTCAAAAGAAAAATCTTAGTATACATTTGTCACCCTTGAAATCTCCAAATACTCTTCCTTGGGATTTAATTCCTCCCATTGGGTTGTCCCAAGATGCACATCAACAGCACTGCCATTGGGGATATGAGAAATTTGCAATGCATGCAAGATAGCACTTGGTAGGGTCAGTGCTGTGGAACTATGGGGCATCAGATGGTGGCTCACGCGTGTCTTTCTCAGGACTGACTTCATGCCCCTGGACTTCTATAGAGATGACCCAACAGTACCTATTGGCTTCCATTGACTGAATTCTGAATAGCAGCTATATTTGTTTTTCAGTCCATAGCTTTTGAGAATTCAATAAAAATAGTTTTGTATTATGCAAGTGCATAAACTTGTCGTGCTGTTTATGTAGTCTCCTTAACCTACATACAAAACAAGTCTGGTATTTTTGTTTTTCAGTGAACAGACAGTGCATCTTTGGTGTTACACTGCCAGATTCTAGCTCTGTTTGCTCACAAGCTGACCGTCACTGCCCAACTGCCAGCCGTCCATGTGCCCCGTGCAGTCTACAACACAGACACTATGACCTAAACTTGAACACTACAGGAGTACAGTGTGGATGGCATAGTAAGTGGGGTCTGTATGTTAATAGTCAAGTGACACAGCTGCCATGACTTGACCCTTATATTGCCCGAATGACACAGCATACTTCATACGCCTAGTCATTGCCCCAACTAACTAACACATTCCCACCTCAAGGGCTTTCCCTTCAGTCATAAAAGGTTTTCCTGTCAGAACCTCCTTCTGCCGGGGGCTCTGCTTGAGCTCATGTCCTTAAATGCATGCCCTGATGATTCCTAATGCTCTCCACTCCTTGTGTGTGTTTGGTGTTTATGATACATAGAGCCCCTGGATATTGGAATGTATGATATCTTTTGGTTGTTGTTATCTTGGTTATTTTCTATTTCCCTCAGCCTGTAAGCACAAAATGGGGTCCGTGGCTCATTTCGCTAGCTCCAATATTTCCGAAGGAGAGATCTGCTATTTCTTCAGGGTGTGCATGCCTACTCATAGAGCCATCCAATCTTGACTCTTGGCTTCAATGGGGTGTATCTTATACATTTCTTTTTCCTTACTTCCGGCAACTTCTTTGATCATGGAAGCAAAGCGTTCATACAAACAGCTCCCTCCCTTCTCTCTCTGATTCTCACTTCTCTCTCTCTTCTCTCTCTCTCTCTCTCTCTCTCTCTCTCTCTCTCTCTCTCTCTCTCTCTCTCTCTCCCCCAGTTCTGTCTCTTTCTCTCATTATGTTACATATGGCTGCCTTCATCTAGCGCTGCTCCCCGCCCCAGATCACTCCTTTCTTACTCTGACCTGGAAAAGAACACATCAGAGGCAGTGTACTTGTGAACACAGGCTTTTAAGGTGTTTCTCCTCCTGGCTGATGAACGGGAGACGTGCATCATTTGTCCATCCCTGGGGTGACTGTGGGCTTGTTGCCCAGCCTGCCGGCCAGGTGCCACTGTCAGCTCTGTATGACTGAAGGCCTGCAGGTCACATCAGAGTTTCATGACAATCTCCTCCAGAAAGGTCACGCAAAGCATTTCTCCTGGAATATATTGTACTAATCACTTTCAGACCTTGCCTTGATGTCCCCCCGAAGCTTCCCAGGAACCATCTGAACGTACATTCCCATGAGAGTCTAGCTCGGGACACAAGAGCATGTTGAAATTAAACTGCCTGATGACTTTAGACATTGCTATGCACATATTTCTAGGGTGATCTAAAAGAACAGTGTAATTTCTATTGGAGGGCCGGGGGGGCTGTGTTTGTCTATCATGCGAAATGGCAGGAAGGGAAACACATATTGATTTTTGCAAATGTAGACTTTTATGGTCTCCAAAGAAATGAAAGAAATCAGAGGTTCTGTTTGCTATTGCCATATGGAACCTAGTGCGAGAAAAATTTACCAGCCTGCAAGCCTGCAGTCTCTGGTCTTAAATCTTAGCTATGAACTGTGTTTTTCTTCTTACTCATGGAGAGCCCCTTAAACATTTAAATGGGGGGGGGCTTGCCTGTCCACTGGAGTTCAATGCAGATACCCTCTCTGGATTAGACTGTTTAACTCCCTCTAGCCATGAATCTTTCCCCTTGACGCGCGTATTTCTTTTGGGAAAGTGAGTTCAGGAGGAAATATGTTAAGTTGACTTTTCTGTTGACTGCATGGGGAGTTGAGTGTGCGGGTTAAAGCATACGATTTGAGGTTTTGAAGCAGACCTGGATGAGACTCTTGTATTCTCTACTCTTTCTGTAACCGAGACAAGTTATTGAGGGAGGTGGTACTGAAGAGCGTTTAAGAACACGGGCTTCTAGGCCTGACAGCTTAGGTTTAAATCTTGGCTCAGCCACTTCTTCTGTGATCTTGGACCATCGGCTTTAACTCTCTGGGTATTAGTTTCTTCTTCTTTAAACAAATGCTTGCTTTGCTGGATGCTGGATAAGTCAGACATTGTATGTCTTAGTTACTTTCCCTTTCTGCTGCGATACAATGTAGCAAGGCAACTTCAGGGAGAAGTAGTTTGCTCTGGTATACAGTTCGAGGGTACAGTCCATCACGGTGGGGAAGTCCTGGCTGTAGAAACCTGAAGCAGCTGGTCACAGTGCATCCACAGTTGGGAAGCAGAGACTGATATGATATCTTCTGGTGCTCAGTCCACTTTCTCTCTCTCTTTTTTTTTTATCTACTCCAGGCTCCAAGCCCAGGGAATGTCACTGCCCAGAGCTACAGTGTCTCTTCTCATCTCAGTGCACTAGTTGGGATAGTGTCTCACAGGCTCAGCGGGAGTCTAATCTCCCTGAGACAGCCTTCATAGGTGTTATTGATAGATTGATGCTGATGACCACACACCATAGTTAAATCTCTAAGCTCAGTTTCTGAGATATCAGAAGGGTGGGGGAGACAGAGTCACACTACTGTGACTGACAAGCAGCCTGGGAAAAGAAGCTGTTTGGTGGAATG